>NC_044555.1:129268700-129463700 GCF_007565055.1 Rhinopithecus roxellana | reverse complement strand
CTTCTATTGTTGGGTCACCTGCAAGAGCAGATTAGCAGAGGACCAAGTGACAGTACTTGGATTGTCAGGAACATTAAGTAGAGTCAAGATGTAAGAAAACTGGCTGGGCGCAGTAGCTCATGCCTGTAAACCCAGCACTTTGGGAGGCTGAGGCGAGAGGACTGCTTGAGCTCGAGTTTGAGACCAGTCTGGGCAACACACCAAAACCTCATCTCTACAAGAACTAAAAAAAAAAAAAAAGCAGGCTGGGTGTGGTGGCTCACGCCTGTACTTCCAGCACTTTGGGAGGCTGAGGTGGGTGGATCACAAGGTCAGGAGTTCAAGACTAGCCTGGCCAATATGGTGAAACTTTGCCTCTACTAAAAATACAAAAATTAGCCGGGTGTGGTGGCGCATGCCTGTAATCCCAGCTACTCAGGAGGCTGAGGCAGGAGAATCACTTGAACCCAGGAGATGGAGGTTGCAGTAAGCCAAGATCACACCATTACACTCCAGCCTGGGTGACAAGAGTGAGACTCTGTCTCAAAAAAAAAAAAAAAAAAAAAAAAAAGCAAGGCATGGTGGTACATGCCTGTAGTCCTAGCTACTTGGGAGGCTGAATCAGAAGGATTGCTTGAGCCCAGGAAGTTGAGGCTGCAGTGAGCTGTGATTGTACACTGCACTCCAGCCTCGGTGACAAAGCAAAACCCTGTCTCAAAACAAACAAACAAAAAAAGGACTGGAAAAACACCTATTGGTTTTCGCAACAGTCACTGGTAAACTTTGCTGGGGCAGTTTTTCTGTAGTTGAGAGAAGTGAACGTGGGGAGACAGAAGCGAGTGCAGTGGGTTGACAAACAAACAATAAAAATACAGAAATAGAGACATCAAGTGGTAACTTGACTTTCAAGAAAATTATATGAGGAGAGAAATGGGAATTATATGAGAAGAGGAGAAAAGCTAGACTTGGGAACACAGGTACAAGGGCCAATGTATTGGGGGATGAGAGAGTCTTGGGTCTATGTTCAACTTCGTTAATCCTCACAAGTCTGTGAGTGAAGTATGATTCCTACCTGCATTTTATTTATTTAGAGATATTTATTTATTTATTACTTTGAGCTCTGTTGCCCAGGTTGGAGTGCAGTGGTGCAGCATCCCCCTCCCTGGTTCAAGCAATTCTCCTGCCTCTGCCTCCCGAGTAGCTGGGATAACAGGCCCTCACCACCATGCCTGGCTAATTTCTGTATTTTTAGTAGAGACAGGATTTCACCATGTTGCCCCAGCTGGTCTCAAACTCCTGACCTCAAGTAATCCGCCCACCTCAGCCTCCCAAAGTGTTGGGATTATAGGCATGAGCCACTGTGCCTGGCCCCCTGAATTATTTTCAAGGAAATCTCAGATATCCCACCACTTTACAATAAGTATTTCAGTATGTATATCTAAAAGATAAAGACTCTTATTTCTAGTGTTTTCCTCATGATCTTTAAAATCTCTACTACATCTATAGTAATGTTGTTTTATTTTTAATATTGTTTATGCCTTCTCTTTCTTATTTCCTTTTAAAACTTTAAATTTTGATGTAAGGTCAAACTTACAAAAATGTTGCAACAGTAGTACAAAGAATTCCTGAGTACCCTTTACTCAGATTCACCAGTTTTAAAAAATCTTGTCCCACTTGCTTTATCATTTGCCTTCTCACTCTGTCTCTCTATTTGTATGTGTGTGTATATATTTTTCAGAACCATTTGTAAATTGGAGCTATTGTTCTCCTTGACCTGTATTTCAGTGTGTATTTTCTAACAAAGACGTTCTTTTACACACCACAGTATAATCAGAAAATTTAGCCTTGATTTGTTACTACTATACTCCAATCTTGACAACTGTTTCAATACCATCCTTTATAGTTACTTTTTTCACAGTCCAGGATCACACGTTGACTCCTAAACCAGGAAGAGTTCCCCAGACTTTGCCAGACATTGGCATTTTTGACATATATAGGCCGGTTGTTTTGTAGAATGTCCCTCAATTTGGGTTTGTCTGATGCTTCCCCATGAACAGACTCAGGTTATGCATTTTTGGAGGACTACGACAGAAATTATACTTGTTCTCAGAGTAGCACAGCAGGAGGTAAGTAGCGTCATTTTTTCCCCATTACTGTTGATGTTCTTTCATTGCCCATTTACAGTAAGTGTCTTGCCATTGTAAAATTACTTTCTCCTTTGTAATTAACAATTTGTGGCTTAGTTTGGGGGTATGTAAGTATCCTATTCCTCATCGAGCCTTCACCCACTACTTTTAGCACCCATTGATGACTCTTGCCCAAATCAGTTATTACTACGATTACATGTGTGAGCCACCGTGCCTTGCCTCTATCTGCATTTTAAAGATGAGATAATGGAAGTGGAGAGAGGCTTAATAAATTAAGCAAGCTTACATGGAATTTGAACCTGGGCCACCAAAATCTAGAGTCTGCGTGCTTATGTTTGTCATAGTTTCTAGGTACTATAATGGGAAAGACAAGTAGGTAAAAAGGACAGAAGACTGATGTGGAGAACCTGAGACCAAATGCCAAATATCTGCAGTGGCATCAGTCTGCACTGTTGTGGTGTTCTTGAGCAGGTCATCTTCCCCAGATATAAGAGTGGGGTGAATTCTAGGCATGGGGAGGTGAAATGAGAGAAGTGGGGAAGCTGAGGTCAGTGGTATCAAGACGTAATTAATGGACGGCTGGGCGCAGTGGCTCACGTCTGTAATCCCAGCACTTTGGGAGGCCAAGGCAGGCGGATCACCTGAGGTCAGGAGTTCGAGACCAGCCTGGCTAACATGGTGAAACCCTGCCTCGACTGAAAATACAAAATTAGCCAGGCGTGGTGGCGCACACCTGTAATCTCAGCTACTCGGGAGGCTGAGGGAGGAGAATGGCTTGAACCCAGGAGGTGGAGGTTGCAGTGAGCTGAGATCACGCCATTGCACTGCAGCCTCAGCAACAAGAGTGAGACTCCATCTCAAACAAACAAACAAAAAAAAAAAAAAAAAAAAAAAAAAGGTAGAAACCACACTAGCTTATCAGCAATAAGAATGGAGAGAATAGATCCAAAAGGTAGAGTGGTAGATTTTGTGGAACTTAGCAAGTGGATGTGGAAATCCAGGTAGACCAATTGTAACCCTACTGACTGATGGTGTCATTAACAGATAAAATTTAGGTCAGGACAACTTAGTTTGGGACTCACATTTGGGTAGCCACCAGATTGGGTAGACATGTCCAGAAGAAGTGTTGAGACTTAGCATGAAGCTGCAGTGAGTGGTGGATAATCATGTGGAACACACAGGTGGCACCTATAAGCAGATCGTGGTGATAGGGAAGAATAATCCAAGATGGCAAAGATCACAACCAGGTGACACTTATGTTAGGGGTAGGGAGAAGAGTCAAAAAAGGAGTGGTCTTGAAGGGGTGGTACAGATACAGGAACTAAGGAAAGAGAGTTTCCCGGAGGGCATCAAAGGAAAAAAAGAATAAAGTTGTGACTGTTTGAAGTTTTGCATCAATCTTTCTAGGAAGTGGCCTATAAACTGCAGGATGCATTTCCAAGTTTCATGCAATGGTGTGTCCCCAGTTATTAAATGCTCCAAAGACCACAGTAGAGGCTGCCTAAAGTTTTTCTCTCCTACCCTGTCTCTTTGCTAAGCAACATATGTTTTCTTTAACGCTTTTTTCTCCCCCTGCATCCCCAGCACACTGGCTAGCTGCCCTAAGCTGTTTGGGCACATGGAATAGGTTGAAGCGCTTAATAACAATTCTTCTAAGGGATGTCCAGAAAGAATGTTGTATTTGAGGATAATGCCAAAATTCCAGCTCTTTGATCTGTTAACTTTCAGAAACTGCTTATCTTCTGTGCTTGCTCTCTAACCAGGAACATATGAGAACAGGGTCCAAAGAATTATTGCTTCCTGGTAATACTAAATCAATACTAAATATAGAACATAAGCCTATTGGGCTTAAGGATCAGGAACGTTTGAAAATAAGCCTTTGTGTTAAACTGTCTGGCTAGCCTCTGAAATAAAAATAACAGCAGTCTCTACGATTGCTACAGTCCTAAGTTACAAACCTTTTTCAATAAAATTGTTGTTTGGTTAATGTTAAAAATACTAATTAGTAGGCCGGGCGCGGTGGCTCAAGCCTGTAATCCCAGCACTTTGGGAGGCCGAGACGGGTGGATCACGAGGGCAGGAGATCGAGACCATCCTGGCTAACACCGTGAAACCCCGTCTCTACTAAAAAATACAAAAAACTAGCCGGGCGAGGTGGCGGGCGCCTATAGTCCCAGCTACTCGGGAGGCTGAGGCAGGAGAATGGCATAAACCTGGGAGGCAGAGCTTGCAGTGAGCTGAGATCCGGCCACTGCACTCCAGCCTGGGTGATAGAGCGAGACTCCGTCTCAAAAAAAAAAAAAAAAAAAAAAAAAAAAAAAAAAAAAATACTAATTAGTACCAAATGTGATTTTGAGAATTAGAAAAAACTAATTTTCATGTAGCATTAATTCATCCTTCACTACATTCAATTTATTCTTTATTTTAAAACTTCCATGCTGACTGACCAGCATAATTCAGTATCCATGTTATTCTTACCAATTTATTTTCAGACATGCAGGTAACTGTTGCTTGAAATTGCTAAATGACAAAAATAATAGCTCATTTTTGGCAAATGAGCTAAAAGCACCATGACAATTTTTCTGATTAGGCTTAGATTTTATTCATAAAAGGACAAAACAACTACTTGAAGTGGAAACTTCAGATGATTTTATCTTGTTTCACGTAACTGACCACTTGTTAGGCACAGTCATAATTTTGGGAATAAGAATCATCACATGACAGATAAAGGTCATAGGAGTTCTTCAACAAAACAGTACACAGCCCCTTCAGGTGTCCTGAACTGAGCTACATATGACTCTGGACACAGGGCAGGTCCATCTGGAAACAATAGACAGTGATAAGCAATCTGTTACTTTTCAGAAAGCAGGAAGGGAAGTGATTCACCAGCTACTGCTGTTAATACATACGAAAGAAACCTTTCAATTTAGCCTTTCACAAACGAAATGTAGTGCTCCATTTCCCGAAGATGATTCATATGTCACTTTCAGATATAGTCTATATGGGTTTTACAATACAATCAAACCCCATAGAATTTTCTGGAGTGTGTGTTTTTTTCTTAAAAACCACTTAAAGGCACCACACTTAAAAGCACTCTTCTGGAATGGAGAAGTGGGCACAGCTTAATCTCTGGAATGGATGGGTAATTTTTTTTTTTTTTTTGTATATAGAGTCTTGCTCTGTTGCCCAGGCTGGAATGCCGTGGAGCCAACACAGCTCACTGCAACCTTGACTTCCCAGGCTTAAGGGATCCTCCTACCTCAGCCTCCTGAACAGCTGAGACTACAGGCACATGCCACCACGTGCGGCTATTTTTTCTGTTTTTTGTAGAGATGGGGTTCTCACTATGTTGCCCAGGCTGGTCTTGAACTCCTGGGAGATCTTCCCACCTCAGCCTCCTAAAGTGCTGGGATTACAGATGTGAGCCAAAAAGGGCTGGCTGGCAATTTTTTTTGAGATGCAGTCTCACTCTGTCACCCAGGCTGGAGTGCAGTGGTGTGACCTCGGCTCTCCGCAAGCTCCGCCTCCCGGGTTCACACCATTCTCCTGCCTCAGCCTCCCAAGTGGCTGGGACTACAGGCGCCTGCCACCACGCCCGGTGAATTTTTTGTATTTTTAGTAGAGACGGGGTTTCACTGTGTTAGCCAGGATGGTCTCAATCTCCTGACCCCGTGATCCGCCCACCTTGGCCTCCTGAAGTGCTGGGATTACAGGCGTGAGCCACCGCGCCCGGCCCTGGTTGGCAATTTTTATCAAAACTTTAAATGTACATACACTTGACTTAGCAGTTCTACTTCTGGAAATTTATTCTAAGAAATTACTTGCATAAACGATATATGTAAGGCTGGAGAGAACAATTCCAGTTCATCCATACACTGAAATACCATGGAGCTACTAAAAAAAAAAAAAAAAAAAAGAAATCTAGATGTACTGACACCTTGTAATATTGTTCAAGTAAAAAAGACGAGGTGCAGAACTGTAGGTATGATTCTACTTATGGTAAAAAATATTTTTTATGCATGATTCTACTTATGTATGATTCTATTTATGTAAAAGAAGTGTTTGTTCTATATGTACAGAAGCATTTAGAAGACTATGTATCAAATACTTCTAGGGAGCAGGCTTGTACAGAAGGGGAGATTTTCACATTTTGCTTCATATACCTTTGTATTTTAATTTTGTAAAATGGCTACATAGCACTTTAAAAATTGAGATAAAATTCACATAAAATCCACTCTTGCCGGGTGTGGTGGCTCACGACTGTAATCCAAGCACTTTGGGAGGCCGAGGCAGGTGGATCACTTGAGGTCGGGAGTTCGAGACCAGCCTGACCAACATGGAGAAACCCCGTCTCTACTAAAAAAAATACAAAATTCGCTGGGCGTGGTCACGCACGCCTGTAATCCCAGCTACTTGGGAGGCTGAGGCAGGAGAATTGCTTGAACCTGGGAGGCGGAGGTCGTGCTGAGCAGAGATCGTGCCATTGCACTCCAGCCTGGGCAACAAGAGTGAAACTCCATCTCAAAAAAAAATAATAAAAAAAAAAAATCCACTCTTTTAAAGGGTATAATTTATGATTTTTAGTACATTCACAAAGTCGTGCAGCCATTAACCACTACCTAATTCTACATTTCACCACCCCCAAAAAGAAACAGTATACCCCATAATAGTCATTCCTCATTCCCCCATGTTTGCAGTCCCTGGGAACCACTAATCTGTATTCCATCTCTATGGATTTGCCTCTCTGAACAATTCTATAAATGGAATCATACAATATGTGACCTCTGTGCCTGGCATGTTTTCCAGGCTCATACACATTGGCATATGTATCAGTAATTCATTCCTTTTTATGACTATATATTACTTTAATACAAATCTGTAAACAGGTCTGATTTTTAAAATACTCAGAAACAACTTACCCTTCTGTACCAATTACTTTATAGAAACTCAACAAAAACTCTAAATCCAGTCTCCATATTAAAGTGTAGTTTCTGTCTACCAACTCCTAATACTGTCTTCATTATCTAGTCTCTCAGGTTCCATTTAAAAGGTTACCCGCTCAAACAGTACTCTTGTTTTCATTGGAATATTATTGTTCACACAGTAGAGCTAGCTAACTCTGCCCAGCTGCATTTTATTTTCCCTATCTCCCCACCACTGCCCGACCACCAGCATCAAAACCCACTTATAGCCACTGAGAGGTATAGGCAAAAGTATAATTTGGACGTTTACGGATCTGCTGTCTTTTGACAAGGATCAGGTCTGGTTGACTGACTTCAGTACACTGACCATGTGTAGATCATGTCTGCTTATCATGTAACACTTTCCAAATGCCACCATTAACTTATACAGTAACTGATTATTTTATAGTTTTCATCTTCTGAATAAAAATCACAAATACATTTTTGCTTTACATCATTAATATTCAGTTACCTCATTATCTGAACAAGGCAGTATTATGTAACATTGGTTGATGCATAAAGCAGCATTTTGCCTACACAACTGAGGACTTAGTCTAATATATAAATATAAAAGGGATTGGGTTTTACTCTTAAAAAGATAAAGTAGCCATCTGCTGGCTAGAGAATTTTCCTAAGAAATTCTACCAGGTCCATCCTTTGGAGTAACTTTAGCAACTGCTGGCGACTGCAGTTGGAAAAACAAACAAACAAACAACAAAAAAATAACAGCTTAAATAGCTTCAATTAGCTAAAGAACAGCACACAACTCCCCATCTCCATATTTTTATGGCAATTAAAATGAGACTTTAAAAATTGGTGGCAATTGAGACTTAATAATGGATTTTAAACACACACAGGCACATATGTGCCAGGCACTACTAGGTAACATTTGCAGTGAAGTACACCATCCTATGTTCCAGAGTTAATTAGAACATGTTACTTGATTTTTCCCCCCACTCTGCAGGTTAGGAATTGTGTGTATGGAATGAGCATATCCTACTAATTTCAACTTTGATTTCTGCCCTGGATGTGACAAACCTCAATATATAAGCACTGTACTAGAAGCACACTGTCCATGGTAATGGGAGTACATTTAAAGATATAAGGTAAAATCCCTTTATGACAAGGATATTAATCCTGTACCCATATAACCAATCTGATAAATTGTACTAGGAGTTTTGGTTTATTTTCAAAACAACCTTCTGGTTGGTTCCAGAGGATCTGATTTAAACTATGGGTATCTGAACCATGTAATAAAAAAACCAAGATGTAATGCAGTTCGACTGTACTTACAAGATTGCAGTTTCTCTCCATGATAAAACCTTTATATTGTGAAACTTTGAACTGAATTCAAATTCACATTTTTTTCTCCCACATTTGTTTAATGAAAAGTTATTAAGCTAGGCATTTTACTCTGAAATAAAGCAAGATTAAAAGGAACACAATACTATTGCTGTTATCAAATAAGCTTCAGTATACACTTTCACAAAAAAGACAAACAAATATGAAAGTCATAAGTCATTTATTGAATGAATAGTATATGCAAGAATACCAATAAAAGGAAACTAATACTACAAACTACAATTTTGAAAATAAAGCCAATATAACAGGAACAAAATATACATAACATGAGAGGAATGTTTGATTTTTGACCCATAATGCATTCCTTATCTTTACAATTAACCTAAATGTCTGTTAGAACAAAACTGTATACCTTGGTCTAACTTCAGTGCTTTTTTTAAAAAGCAACAACACTCTAGAACACTTTTTCTTTTGCTTTGAGATATTTGAGATTCACACATTTGTTCAAGTACACAGATTTTGATTCAATAGCAGATCTACAGATCTTGTTATCTCTTAATATCTTGAGTAGCATGTACTTCTGAGCAAGTACTATCTGAAATTCTAAAACTGCTGATCCTTGAAATAAAATTTACCTCAGTTGTGGGTTTTTAATAACTTGAGATGAAAGTAAAATTCACCCCTACCCCCCTACCCCCAGGAACAAAGAGCTCTTATTAAAAGTATAGAAACTCAAGTCTATCTTTCTACTCTAAAGAACATTTCCTACTAACATTTCTGGTAAGGCAATAAATGCTCCAGAATAATCTTCAATATACGCTTGCAAAGATTACACTGTTTAATATCAATAACAAAAAACAAAACAAAAAAAGAAAAAAGAAAGAAAAAAGACGCTTCAAAATTTCAGGCTAAAATATGCATAAAAGACAGTAACGGCAGTATTTTTTGAAATGATGTAAATGTTATATACTTATCAAATAATGTCATGCTTATTAAAACTACAGTTAAAGACTTAAGAGATGTACAGTAAATACACTGCTGAGGTCCATTTTTCTAAATATTAATACCACAATGTAATTACTACCCAGAAGATGATGATGCTACTTGGGAACATAAGTACTGTACAATTTTTACATTGTAAGGCACTTTTACTCAGCATGTGACGAAAACATGATTAGAGAATCAAAACATTGGAGGTTTACAACCAAACATGATTTTTCATGTGAATTCAATTTACATTTGAATTTTTAATGCAAGATTGTTTAGCCAATCACACCACAGTGAGAAAAACAGGTAGTCAGCCACTTATCTAGCCAACCAAAAGGTAAAGTGCTATTCTGGTTGCTAGTGGCAGAAAAAGGGCTGAAGAAACCCATACAAAGTCATACATTTTACTACATAACAAATTCATCAACTGACAGCTATAGTATTTGAACTCCTTTATATAATTATTGACTGGCCATGATTACCCCTGGCACCTTCCATTTTTCCTAAAAAAAAAAAAAAATGATTACAGTAGTTGTTCAAAAATGAAGGAGCTCTGTTGTCCCATGGGTAAGTCTATGGCACACAATGTAAAAAATGATCTAGACACAGTGATTTAAGGATTTTAAAATAATGATTTTCAAGCTGTTGTAAGGAAAGAAAGTACAGATCCTTTGGGAGAAGTCACATAGCTTGGTAAACAAACAGCTAGATCTGTCCTTGCACTTCAAGTCATGAATTTTGAAAATCACATACACACAAAAACCTAATGGCATATTAAGAGCAAAAAGAGAAAACATACAGGGCAACCCACTACTAAAGCTAGTTTCCTTCTAAAAATAGTAAAAGATGGTTAAAATAAAAGCAAGCATTGAGTCCCTTGATTTAAGTAAATGTGTGAATACACACTTGACAAACATGACCTTAAGGGACTCACAGTTTTTAAAAAAAGCAGTCATTAAGCACAGTGTAATTTTCCACCTGTTACATTTTAAAAATGCTGCTCTATCAGATGTAGAATATCTCAATGTACAGTCAAGTTAACATGATTATTCCTTATTTAAAAATCTGCTTTATTGCGGTGGCTTAATAATTCAACTAGTCAAAATCCCTTCCCTTGGTATTGAGGTGCTATGGTAATATCAGGCAGACCACAACTAAAGTTATTTGGTTTTGCCATAAAGAAATGCATAAATGTGCTTCAGCAGGTAAGTGGAAGAAAATATCACTACCTAGAAATGCCAGTGTGAAAATCCTTTCTAAAAAGCTGGGTTCTTAGGCTTTCAAAACCAATTCTGACAATCGATAAAACACCACCAAACCCTACAAGAAGAAAAGTAGGGCACAAAAGCCTATTTTATAGATAACCAAAGCAATGACTGAAAACATTAAAATATTAAATAAAGTTTCTAAAATAGTGGTCACAAAAGTAAAAATAAATACTGTTTTATGCAAAGACTTTTTTACTCCTACAGCACGAGACCTCCTTACGTACTTTGCGCCAGTATGGGAAGTGTTCCACACAACAGGGCACTTGAGAGGAACACGTCTCGGACATGATGTCTGAAGTCCTTAGCAAGCGGTAACCCTTTCTTTACATCTTAAAAACATTTAATTTGCTGTTGCCAAATGTTAGTTTAAACTTGAAGGACTCAATCATTTTGCCAGAAGTCCTCTGTATAACATAGAAAGAGAGGAGGTGTGCTGTCAAGAGAATTTTGGCAAAAGCACTGGAGCTCATAGCTTATAATTAGCAGTTGCCTGAGTCCATGCTGGTCAGTGAGAACAACTTTAACAGGAACCAAATGAAAAGCTTTAGCGTACTTCTTGGAAGAGATTTTTAGCATGTGCTGTTAAAGCCAAGAGAAAAAGAAGGTTCTCTTCATTTCTAGCCTCCATTACTTGAGTGTGAAAAAAAAAATTCACAAATTACCACGTGCTGCCACCAGTGGCATGTTTGCATTGTAAAGGAAAATTTGCTTATGCTTTCCTTTGAGTATGGATCCACTAAACAAACTTAAACACTCTAAACAGCAGAACTTTGTTCAGTCCAGAAATATAGCTTACTTTGTTTCATCTGCTTTAACTGTTGACACTATACACAGGGTTAATAGTGTTTCAGCTGCTTCCCAGAAACTGCAAACTATAGCTAAGTAATATCAACATGTCAAACTCAGCCTTCTGGTGAAGGCTCATAAAACAAACAAGACATTTTTAGGCAGTTCAATGAAGGATCTAAGAGTTGGGCAGTAAAAAGTTACAAACCCTTTTTGATTTTAGAAAACAGTGAAAAAAGAATAGTAGTTATGGATGTCTTATTCATTCCCAGTTTTCTAACTCTGTCCCATGAACCTGTTTAAAAGATGATAAAAAAATGTAAAATATGATGCTGGAGGGGAACACAATCAATATAATGTTATTGAGGAGTGTGATTATCTTATTGATTTGACATTACAACTACACTTATTGATAAAGCAGATAGCTTGTTTTTACGGTTACAAAATCAGCTAGTTAAAAAAAAAAAAAAAAACTACTATGCAAGCCTACAAAATCCTCAGCATTTTAGTAACATGCTCTTAACTAAACATAATAGGATTTAAAAAAATCTTACTGCATACCATTACTTCAACATGTATATATCAGCGTGTATTGTATCCTCACAACAGATCCCATATAATTAACTTTCATACCTAGTTTCCATTAAGTTGCTGCTGAGTTAGTTGTTGCTGATCAATTTCTACTTTTCCTCGGCTTTTACTCTCTCGTTCCTCATCTTCTTCATCTCTCTCATCATTTCCGCTATGATTTTTACAGTATAGTCTATAACGATGAAAGGCAAAAATCTCAAAATGCTTTGTCACTGTTGAACATTCCTACCAACATTAGTGGATGAGGCTAGTGCCCATTTAAAACATGAGTTTCCTCATCCACACTTTAGAAAATACTCCCCAATTAGTTACAGACCCATTTTTATCTAAAAGATAGGAAAACACACTACTATTGAGATAATAAAAGTTCATCTGAAACAAAATCTCTGGTTTAAGATGACAGTTATCATAAAGCAATTCCTCATTTTGCCCAATGAGATTAAAAGCAAAGTTTTGGCCAACTTAAAAATACCAACCTTCAGGTATACTGATGAAATAATCAAATTCTATAAATTTGTTTCATATATTTAATTCAAAATCACATTTCAGGAAATATATATTCTATCTATACTGCTGCCTTCTGCTCACATTTGATGAAACAATTTTACTCAAACTCTTCAAATGTCTTTTCATTATCAGCATCCTAGCCTTCACTGGAATACCTACATGAGTCATCTAACAGTTTTCCGGCACTGCATTTGGCTATGTCTCTTTTAATTTAGACTGGTCCTTCCAACTTCTTGTTTTTACATGACACTGACTTTTTAGGATGAGATCCGACCAGACAGTCTGTCAACTGTAGCACATTCTGGACTTGTCTAATTGTGGTACTGTTTTATTTGGTTCTCTCTCGCCCTGTATTTCTTATACACTGGGAATAAGGTCTAAGGGCTTGGTCAGCTTCAGGTTCAGCTTTTCTTTTTCAGTCAAGACATTTTGTAGGCAATCCTGCATACTTCAGGAGGCATCTAATTTCAAAATATCCTGCTACTGGGTAACACTATGTTTGATCATTTGGTTAAAGTAGTGGTGATGGCCAGATTTCTCCATTGTAAAGGTAGGTTTTCCCCTTTAAATCTGGCAAGTTATCTCTGGAGTGACACTTTGATTATCATGCTTGGTTCTAACCTTTTATTTGGGTATACAGACTGTATATTTAAAGTTCATTAAGTTTTTAATAAAAATCATAATATAGGTGATTTGGACAATCAAACAAGGGCAGGCTGATTTGAGCCCTTTTTTTCTTTTTGTATTATACTTTAAGTTCTAGGGTACATGTGCACAATGTGCAGTTTTGTTACATATGTATACATGTGCCATGTTGGTGTGCTGCACCTGTTAACTTGTCATTTACATTAGGTATATCTCCTAATGCTATCCCTCCCCCCTCCCCCCAACCCCACGACAGGCCCCGGTGTGTGATGTTCCCCACCCTGTGTCCAAGTGTTCACATTGTTCAATTCCCACCTATGAGTGGGAGGCGATTCCTCAGTTTTATGTCTATTATACATAAGACAACAATGGAAGAATGCTTAGAACATGTTCACTGGATGCCCTCTTGTGGTCAGCAATAGATAAAAGAAATCATCTAGGAATTCACATGTCTAGTTTAGATTATCTAAACTAAGTCTAATATTTGAGTAGAATAAAAGGCAAAGGTGGGGTTCAGGACACAGTAGACAACAATAACAACTGACTTTAGTTTTGTTCATTATTTTTCTTTTTAGTCTTAAAACATTTTCAATAACTTTCAAAGAGCTAGGGAGAATTTGTACACTTCAAATACTACACATTGGGAACTACCTCTTTTTACATTTTTAAATCATGAGTTTAAATATCAAGAGTGAGATTCCTACACAATAGCACCTACGAAGAATCTTCCCATAAAATATAACCTGAATCTAATTAAACTTCTGAACCAACTTCTAGTTTACAAGAAATGGGAGAGAGGGATAGAGACACAAGTAAAATGACATCATGAAATGGCAAAGAGACAAATCTAGAATGTGGGACTTAGGACAATTTATCGAGGCTCTTCAATAAGTAAGGGGACAAGTATTTGTCCGTATTTAGACTTAAGAGACATATCAAATGCAATGGATGGACCTTGCATGTATCCAGATTTGAACAAATTAAGTCTAAAATGAGATTTTTTTTACACAACTGGGCAAATGTGAAAATGGATTGGGTATAAGATGATACTAAGAAATAATTGTTAATTTTACAAAGTGCGATAATGGAATAATAATTATATAATGACAAGGGATCTGGAATTTTGCTTTAATATATATACTTCAGGAAAATAAACAATATACTCCAGGAAAATAAACAATTAGATAAAGCAACTGTGGCAGTAACTTGGTAACTGCTGATATGAGGACTTGTTATACTATTCTGTTTTTGTTTACATTTGAAAATCATCTTTTTAATAGAAAGTTTCCTCTAAAAGGGCAAGTGCTTTGTTGTTGGAGCAACTTTTAATCATTTTACGGGATTAGTTTTTACTTGCAGAATATTTCCCATAGGCCCTTATATGGCCTTCACTAGTCTAGGTGCCAAGGTCACAGGTGTCAACTGGTCAAACAAGGTCCCTGCTGTCACAGAACTCCTTTTTTTTTTTTTTTGAGACAGAGTCTCGTTCTTTCGCCCAGGCTGGAATACAGTGGCACCATCTGGGCTCACTGCAAGCTCCGCCTCCCGGTTCACACCATTCTCCTGTCTCAGCCTCCCGAGTAGCTGGGACTACAGGCGCCCACCACCACGCCTGGCTAACTTTTTGTATTTTTAGTAGAGATGGGGTTTCACCGTGTTAGCCAGGATGGTCGCGATCTCCTGACCTCATGATCCACCCGCCTCGGCCTCCCAAAGTACTGGGATTACAGGCATGAGCCACCGTGCCCGGCCAGAACTCCATTTTTTATAGTGGGAGGCTGACATTTTAAAAGAATCCATATTTAGGCCGGGCGCGGTGGCTCAAGCCTGTAATCCCAGCACTTTGGGAGGCCGAGACGGGCGGATCACGAGGTCAGGAGATCGAGACCATCCTGGCTAACACGGTGAAACCCCGTCTCTACTAAAAAAATACAAAAATCTAGCCGGGCGAGGTGGCGGGCGCCTGTAGTCCCAGCTACTCCGGAGGCTGAGGCAGGAGAATGGCGTAAACCCGGGAGGCGGAGCTTGCAGTGAGCTGAGATCCGGCCACAGCACTCCAGCCTGGGTGACAGAGCGAGACTCCGTCTCAAAAAAAAAAAAAAAAAAAAAAGAATCCATATTTAAATGGTTAAAAATACAATAAATACAATAAAACAGGATAAACATAAATAACAATTATTATGTACCCCTCCCTCGTCTTTTGAATAGGAATACAGTCAGGACCCAGAAAGGGCTGGTAAGGAAGAAAAGCCATAGTTAGGAGACAGGGAAGCCATTTCTTTTTTTTCTTTTCTTTTTTTTTTTTTTTTTTTGAGACGGAGTCTCGCTCTGTCGCCCCAGGCTGGAGTGCAGTGGCACGATCTCTGCTCACTGCAAGCTCTGCCTGCCTCAGCCTCCTGAGTAGCTGGGGACTACAGGGGCCCACCACCGCGCCTGGCAAATTTTTTGAAGTTTTAGTAGAGACAGGTTTCACCATGTTAGCCAGGATGGTCTCGATCTCCTGACCTCGTGATCCGCCTGCCTTGGCCTCCCAAAGTGTTGGGATTACAGGCGTGAGCCACCACACCTGGCCAGGGAAGCCATTTCATTCAGAAATATTCCTCCCTGCATTTCCTCCTATTTGTTCCTTCTTCTCTTGCCAAACTACCCACCTATATGGGTTCTCATTTGAACTCAATGGTCTCTATCTGGAATCCACATTACAAGTGGATTGCAGAAATAAATCTCAACAGGAAAAAAGTAAAAGAGCAATTCAAATCATTATGGATCCAAGTACAAATATTTTTGTTTTGAGAGGGTCACTGAAATATGGTTGTCTAATAGCTAAAAAGCAAAAACAACCTAGATGTCTGAAAAAGGAACCAACAGAATTAACTGATATACCTATATAATGGAATACCATGCAATCATTAAAATAGATGTAGGCTGGGCACAATGGCTCATGCTGTAATCCCAGCATTTTGGGAGGCTGGGGCGGGTGGATCGTTTGAGCCCAGGAGTTTGAGACCAGACTGGGCAACATGGTGAAATCTCGTCTGTACAAAAAAAATCAGCCGGGTATAATGGGGTGCCCCTGAGGTCCCAGCTACTTGGGAGGCTGAGGTGAGAGGACCACCTGAGCCTGGGAGGTTGAGGCTGCAATGGGTTGTAATCGCACCATTGCACTCCAGCCTAGGTGACAGAGTGAGACTGTCTCAAAAAAAAAAAAAAAAAAAAAAGCACAAAACCCAAAAACCAAAAAAAACCAAGATGTAAAATTGATTAATGTCACACAAAAATGTCTCAGATAAGTGGAAAAGAGATTATAAAATGGCATAGATAAGAAAATCTTTTTTTTTTTTTAAGAAAGCAAAGGAATAAAAGGATGGCTGCCCCATAGGCAGAGCAGCAGAAAATCTTGTTTTTATAAATACACGCACATAATCACATAAATGTCTAAGAGAAAACATTCCAAAAGATTTAAAATTATTACCTCTGCGTGGTAGACTTAAAGTTGACATTAAGTATTTTTTCTCATCTATATTTCCATTTTTCTTCCAAAATGAAAATGGAAATATTTTCCATTTAAAACTATTATAATAAAAGCATCTAAAAGTTACATTTTAAATATAATAGTTCTCCATATAATCTGATTTTGGATATTTAAAATCAGCCTGTTATTTTAAAATGTTAATGGCTACTTTAATAATAATATACTGCTCATGAAGATATTCAAACACCACAGAATCCTATCATGGAGAATATAAACTTGCCTCTTCTCCTCCATCCCTATGTAACTAATGAGAAGTAATATAACCATTAAGCTTGTTGAATACGTTTCTAGAGATTTTTCTACGTACACAAAAACATACACACACATATGTGGAAGGAGACCTTAAGGAGGGGTGAGCAGAAGGATGGTGATGTAGGTCTTTGACGACACTGAAAAATTGCCTACCACATCTGGATTGCTTTTCTCTGCATGTCTTTTAGGTGAGAAAGCAACCCTCTCTCTTGTTAAGCTGCTATTTTTTTTTTTCTGTTATATAAGGTAAACACAACCATTACAAGTGAAAATTATTATCACATTTAGCCTTTCAAATAAAACTGTCAAAAAATTTGGATTTGATCAAAATTATACCAAATTTATACATTTGGTGAGAATAGGTGTCTTTCGAAGCTGAGTTTTCTATCAAGGAACATAATATATTTCACCACTCATTTCAGTCCTTTGTAAAATGTAATTTTTGGCCAGGTATGGTGGCTCATAGCTGTAATCCCAGCACTTCGGGAGGCGCAGGTGGGTGGATCACTTGTGTCCAGGAGTTTGAGACCAGCCTGGACAACATGGTGAAACCTTGTCTCTACAAAAAAATAGCAAAAATTAGCCAGGCATGGTCACGTGTGCCTGCAGTCCCAGCTACTCAGGAGGCTGAGGTGGGAGGATCACCTGAGCCCAGGAGGTGGAGGCTGCAGTGAGCCATGATCATGTAGTGGCACTCCAGCCTGGGTAACAGAGTGAGACCCTGTCTCCCCACCCATGCCCCAAAACAAAGCTTTGTGTGTCTGCTTTTTTTAAATGGAAAAAATTCATCTTTAGTGTATGTGTGTTTGGCGGAGTATGGCAGACGATTTTCGTTTACATTTTCTAACTAGTTATTACTGGAATTGTTTTTTAAAAGTCATCTCATATTCAGCAATCTTACTGAGCTCTTACTAATTTTAATAAATTCAAAGTTGATTCCTTTGAATTTTCTTGGTAGATAATGATATAAATAACAAATATTGATCATTTTATTACACACTTTTATTTACTTTTATTTTTATTTGAGATGGAGTTTCACTCTGTTGCCCAGGCTGGAGTGCAGTGGGGCAATCTTGAGGCTGGTCTCAAACTCCTGACCTCGTGATCTGCCACTCAGCCTCCCAAAGTGTTGGGATTACAGGCGTGAGCCACTGCGCCCGGCCTTATTTTTTAAGTTGAGACAGGGTCTCTCACTATGTTGCCCAGGCTGGTCTCTACTTCCAGGGCTCAAGCGATTCTCCAGTGTGGGCCTCCTGTGTAGCTGGGGCTACAGGAGTGTGCCACTTTGCGTGGCCAATTTTTAAATGTTGTGTAGAGATGGGTCTTACTATGTTGCCCAGGTTGGTCTCGAATTCCTGGCCTCAAGCAATCCTCTTGCTTCGGCCTCCCCAAGTGTGGGATTTTAGACGTGAGCCACTGCACTGGGCCTCTTTCTTTTTGTCTTGCATCAGCTTAACCCTCTAGAAGAATGTTAAAAGTCATGCTAGTAGTTGGCATCCTTGTCTTCTTCCTAATCTGAATTAAAGTATAGTCTAATGGTTTTCAGTTAGAGATGAACATAAGAATCACCTGGGGAGTCATAAAAGTGCATGGTTTGGGCCCCAATCCAGACCTACTAAATTTAAATCTCTACGGGTAGGGCTCAGGCATGAACATTTTAAAAGAGGGTCTTATCCACCCCACAGTGATTCTGAGGCTCACTCCTGGTTAAGAACCATTGCTCCTTTACTTTAACAACAAATAAGCTATTTGCTGTTGTTTTTCTCATAAACACCTATTAAGATTCCTAGCTTACCAAGAGCACTTGTTACTTTAAAATTCAGAAACTGATGTTGAATGTTATCAAATGTCTTTTCACCATCTATAAGGAAGGTGATAAGATTTTTATTTACTCTACTAACACATTATATTAATATATTTCCTAATTTTGAACAGTCTTTTTTCTTTCTATTTTTAAAATTATATAGAGACGAGAGTCTCGCTTTGTTGCCTGCACTGATCTGGAACTCCTGGCCTCAAGCAATCCTCCCACCTAAGCCTCCCAAAGTGTTGAGATTATAAGTGTGAGCCACTCTGCCCAGCCTGAACAGTCTTTCAATTCTTAGAATACAGAGCTGGATTTGATTTACTAATATTTTATTTAGAATTTTTGTATATTTATAAAAGTGAGATTGTGGCTGGGCATTGCTCATGCCTGTAATCCTAGCACTTTGGGAGACTGAGGCAGGGAGATCACTTGAGCCCAGGAGTTTGAGACCAGTCTGGGCAACATAACAAGACCCCTCCTCAAAAAAAAAAAAAAAAAATTAAAAAAATTAGCTGGGCTATAGTCCCAGCTACTTGGGAGGCTGAGGTGGGAGGAACACGTGAGGCCAGGAGGTCAAGGCTGTAGTGAGTCATGATCGCACTACTGCACTCCGGCCTGGACAACAGAGTCAGATCCTGTCTCAAAGCAAAAAAAGGGAGACTGGTCTACAGTTTGTTTGTTTGTCTTTTAACGTATCTTTGTTAGGTTTGGTACCACAGTTATGTAAGCTTTACAGAATGAACCAGTAAGTTTTCCATCTCTTGCTATGTGCTGGATCTCTTAAATAACATTGGGATTATTTGTTCCTTAAAGGCTTTATAGAACTCACTTGAAAACATTTGTGCCTTGATTATTAAAGAGAATTTGGCAAATTTTATTATGTAGCATAGCGCCTTATGTAGGCACCCAAATGACTTGGTGACTGCTTGTGCACATTGTCTTTTACACAGAATACTAGACCCGGAAGTTATTGGTTTATTGCATTCTAGGCATGTGAGAGTAAGGAAGTGCTTTACAACTCTAGACAGCAAATAAAAACTTCAGGAGTACCTGCCAACTTATACTCCAGTTGATTAAACAAATGGAACCATTACATTAACACCACCTAGCCCAAGGCAGCACGGGTAAGTGGAAGACCCATAAAAAAGAGGCTGACCCCCAATCCCAAATCTTCAAACTTTATTTTTTCACCATCTTCTCAAGAGAACCTTTTGCCTTCTATCTATCACATCCTATTCTAAGCCACCAATAATTCTCACCTGGACCACCAGCACTAGCCTCCTAACACATCTTCCCATTTCCACCTCTGCTTGTGTCTCACCCAGGGCTCTTGCATATGTTGTTCTCTCTGCCCAGAATACCTCTCCCAACCAAGGCTCACTTTTGTCCTTAATATCTCAGCTTAAAGCTGAGCACTATTTCCTTCAGAAAATTCTTAAAGACTCCCCACTACAGACTAGGTTACCTCTTCCTTCTTACATGCTCTCATAACACTTTGTAACTTCTCTGGAACACTTATGCTGCTATGTTGTAATTGCATATTTGTCTGGCCACTTAAATAATAGGTCTCTCCCAATAGACTGTAAGCTTCTTGTTGCCCAGGCTGTAGTGCAATGGCACAATCTCGGCTCACTGCAACCTCTCCCTCCTGGGTTCAAGCGATTCTCCTGCCTCAGCCTCCTGAGTAGCTGGGATTACAGGTGCCTGCCACCACACCTGGGTAATTTTTGTATTTTAGTAGAGACGGGGTTTCACCATGTTGGTCAGGCTGGTCTCAAACTCCTGACCTCAGGTGATCCACCCGCCTTGGCCTCCCAGTGCTGGGATTACAGATGTGAGCCACTGCACCCGGCCCAGTGTATGTAGTTTTGATCACTGTTATATGCCCAGCTTCAAGCACAATGGCTGGCACACAGGAAGCATAACTAATATTGGATGGATGAATGCTAATCCAGGGATATGCAGTCAGAGGAAAATGCCAATTGTAGTACTCATTCCTTACACAATGTGCTCAGTATTCTATTCTATACTTAACTAAATACCACCTAAGAATAGAGATTGAGTAAACTAATGTCATCTATTTTACTTACTAACATGTTTAGGGAAATAGACAATTGTTGTTTTCTTACTTGTAAATTCCTCGTGACATATTTTCAATGTATTTAGCTTTGTCTTGTACTCCACAGTGGTAATGGTAAGTCTTAACACAGGCTTTTATTTCACATCCAATAGTAGCACCAGGCTGACTGCAAAGTGTACATTTCTGTATAAGGAAAGAGAAATAATCGTAAGCAGTATTTCAAGAAAACAGCAGCCATTTTCTATTGAAAAAGAATACACTGAAATTATCACATAGCATATAACTGAAATAACGCTGCAACTTAAACCATACTTTGATAAGCCCTCTAATATTGCCATCCCCTGACGTTTTTATTATTTAACATTTATAAACTGCCGGCTTGTTAGAAAAAACTACTGACCATCCCAGGTCTGACATCTAAACGTAGATAAGACTCTTCTTAATACTGCCAAATACACAAAAAGAATGATGTTGTATATTTTAGTGGTTGGTTTCTTTTCCTCCCTAAGATCAGATCCTTTCCTATTATGATTAGGGGAAAGAATAAGAAACCAGAAAAGCAGCTCCCCCACAGAGGAATCACTACCAGTAGACAAAAGTGCAGAGGGAGACTAAAGGGGCTGAAATCTTTTCAAGACTTCTCAGTTTGGCCTAGATAAGCCTTGCCTGAAGAACGTTCGGAGATTAAAAGGTAACTGTTGAAAAAGGGGTTTCAAGTCAAATAAGTTTGAGAAAGGATAGGTTAAGCAGATCACTTTATTGCAGGACTTCTCACAGCCTTTTCTCCAAGGGTGGGGGCATAGAGTAAACAGTTTTCAAGTTTATTGAAATCTAGATGCCCTTTTATTTCTGGAGGGGTGGGGGAACATCTTGATGAACTAAATTCCTTTGGAGCACACTTGGAAATGCTAGGTTAGTGTTTACCCCAACCCTCAATGGTGCAGAGGTAAACAATAAGTTGGCAAGATAATTGAATTGCTATCTTAGTCACCTATTTGGACTTCAGCTGTATTATACAACACTGCTCTGAACAATACGATAAAGTGGTTTTTCCTTTTTTCAGTACCACAGGCTCTGTTATGAAAGTTTCCTTTTCAGCTGGGTGCTCACGCCTGTAATCCCAGCACTTTGGGAAGCCAAGGCAGGTGGATTGCATGAGGTCAGGAGTTCATGAGAAGCCTGGCCAATATAATGAAACCCTGTCTCTACTAAAAATACAAAAATTATCCAGGTGTGGTGGTGCATGTCTGTAATCCCAGCTACTTGGGAAGCTGAGGCACGGGAATCACCTGAACCCAGGGGGCAGAGGTTACAGTGAGCCAAGATCGCACCACCGCACCCCAGCCTGGGCGACAGAGTGAGACTCTGTCTCAAAAAAACAACAACAACAAAGGCCTATATGAAACAAGTGCCACAAATTTTGGTAATTGATGAAGCAAGATGATGGATAGATACGTGTTACTAGGCTTTCCAATTGTGGTATGTTTGAAAATTTCCCAACAAAAAATTTAAAAATTAATTTCTAGAGACAACTGACATATTATAGCATTCATAAGCTATAAAGGAGTAAGTGATCAATAAAGATGCCAATATTTCTTAGAGCTACTTGTTGGTAATTCAGTATGTTTAACAACATGAGCCTAAGGTGTAGTTTATATTATTTTATTTAAAAAAACTTGTAACGCTATGACAAACATTTTAAGAGGCAGTCCTGTGTATGTGTACTTTAAAAAGAAAGCCCTGAAAAAAATTTCCTTTAAGCAAGCTTACACAATGTAACATTTTAAACTTAATAAAGTTTGTCACATTCATATCTTCATTTATTTTATTGTTAAAGGCTTGCAAATGCCTTGAAATGTATATAAATCTTCTCAGTATAATCCTCTTAAGTAATGAAGTTACATAGAAAGAGAAATAAGTTTCAGTAACATTAACATCCTTTATTATATTACAAATAAGTCAATATACTTTGCTTTAACATATGAACTACTTTATATTAAATTTTCTGATGACTGGATAAATTTGGGATGTACTCTAAATTTAAAGCAGCAAGTCAAGTGTAATGTTGCATAACAAATATAAAAACTACAGACCATTCTTTTTCCTCGCTTAATCTCCTGAAGTACAGTTTTAATATCAAAGTCTCCAAATTCTGCTCTTGATGTTGTTGTGAGCTGGACTGTGCCAGAAGAAAACAACTAGAGAAGAAAAATGCAGGAACATTAACATTCAGAATCCTTATGAGAAAAACATTAAATGTGATAACAAATGTGTTATATTTAATTTCTGAAGAAAGATAATCTTTCCTTAATAATCAAGTATCTGCTCAAATATTTTTAATATATTTACATGTCTGATTAAAATACAGCCAAAATGATGGACATTGAAATAAAAATGAGGACTGCCAGTGTGAAGCCAAGATTAAATCGCTTCAAGCAATGAAAATTTCAACTATGTCACTCTATTTTCAACTACTTTACATTTCCACAAAGTTTTAAAAAGCAATTTAAATTGGCAAATTTCAACCATAGATGCAGATCAGAATCACTTGGGGGATTTTGTTTTTCAAACTAGACATATATGAGATCTATTCCACAGGGTTCCTAGATGCACATATTTTGGAAAAAGCTCACCAGGTAAATATGATATGTACTCTGGTTAAGAACCTGTGACATAAATAATGTAATTTTAAAAACCTTATCAATGGGATGAGTCATTCAATACACTCTAAGTCAAAGATATTTATGTGTACTGTAAGTCAGGCATGGATCTAAGGATATCAAGATAAAAACTTATTCTTATCTTCAAGGAATTTAAGAGTCTGTTAGGGAAGGTAAGTTCATAAATGAATAACTGTAATACAGTGTGTTAAGTACAACAGAGATAATTATTAGGTTATAGTAAAAGTCTAAAATATATTTCATGACATGCTTATAAATTTTTACAGTTATGAAATAATTAATTACAGATTATCCTAACTACAGTAACTATAATTAGAATTACTTCAAATCCTACTAAAACATAAAGGCTATAATTTAACAAAATCTAAATTTTATTAAGATTTGGGATTACAAGATATACTATTCATAACTCTAAAATACTAAAGCTTGTAGGGGAAGTTTTTTGGTTACTAGCTAAATGATTTTTTAAAAATCATTTGGGCTTTTAGATCACAGGGGAAACAAAGAAAAACAAACAAACAAAATTGGGCTTAAAAGAACCATGTTTACCATGCACTTATAATGGGCAGCTGCCTTCTTGGCATTAAATATATGCAGTTTTCCTCGTGCTTCATTTTCTTCCTCCCCTACATGGCAAAATCCACATTTAGGCCTGGTGTCACTAGGGCTGCTTCTGTGTGGAGACCTATCTCTCTGCAAATGTAAAAGAAAAAAAGAACTTAAAAAAAAATCATGAAAATATGCTATCAGTATTTCAAGCTTATTTAACATTTCAAATGATGAACTTCACCTATAGATAGTTTAAATGAAATATTCATGGTGCAACAAAAAGTAAGAATCCAACAGTTTTTTTTACTTACATAGGAACTACTTTCCATTTCGTCTGTTCCATGGGAGGATGTGGACCTGGTATCTTCTGACAGTCCTTTAAAATTAGTTTTTCTTGGCCTTCCTTTGCGACTTTTCTTTTTACTTTTAGGTGATGAGGGCTCCAGTTCATGTTCATTAAAACTTTCCTCTAAATCAGCTGCTTAAAAATGAACAAAAACCTTTTATGGACCAACCTCAAAATAAGTATTAGTTCATGGGTCTTTAGGACATATGTTTCTCCTTAGAATGAAACTGTCTCCAGAAATGAGGAGAAATGGTCTGTGGTATGCTCAATATAGCAACCCAATGTTTCAAATAAATGCAATAAAAATCAAATACAAATAGTTTAGTAAATTAATTTTTAGAGTTTGCTTTTGCATTTTTTTTTTTATCACAGGTTTCAAAGAGTTTGTAAAAGTAGAACACTTACCTAGAAAATACACTTATTGTAACTTGGAAAACTAAATGAAAATAAAGTAGATATATTTGTGCTATCCAATGTGGTAGCCACTAGCAACATGTGGCTTAAAAAAAATTAAGTCAGTTATAATTAAATACAATTAAAACTTCAGTCTCATAGTCACACTGACTGCACTATAAGAGCTTATTAGCTACATGTGGCTAGTTGCAACTGTATTAGACAGCAAATATACAGTGTCACTGTCACAAAAAAAGTTCTATTGGATAACATTGGTCTAGATTACTCTTCAAACTATCATGAAAACTGAATGAATAAATTCAACAAGGAAGTCATTTACAATTGAACTAATGGATCAAATAATTAAACAAATATTAAGTACAAAAAGAATTTCTAATACAAGCAGTAAAAGAAGTATGTTGCTAGTTAGTTGCATATGCTTTAATGAATTAAGCAAAACTTACGCAGAAATTTGAGAACTGCATTTCTCAGTAATCTGAAAAGAATTTCTACCATAATGAAAGGTGTTTCATCAGTAGTTTACTATAAATATTTTATTTATTGAGGGCCTCTGTATAAGATAATGTATTAATATTTAGTGTTTAAAAGGGTAATAAAAACCAAATGTTCACTTGCCATAAGGTCAAACTATGGAAAGTTTTAGGTACAGCTCTAATATCTTCACCATTTTTTCCTTTACCATGTTATTGATTATAATTCTAGAGACTAATTTCTCAATGAGAAACCATATCAACTCCTATGGTCAGATGTTAATATCTTTCCTACTACTTTGAAGGTTGTTTATTAGGAATGAAAGCACATTTATTATAAGAAAAGGGCAATTCAGTTGGTATACCTGAATATATATAAACTAAGGGAACTACAAGTATTAGGTTGTTTGCAAAACAGTTAATAACAATATACACGAGTGCAACTTCACAGAGCTGTGGTAGGACCTGAGGGAGTTAAGGGGAAAAGGTAAAAGTTATTGGATAGTGTTTTATAGGCAACAACATAAATTCATGTGAATAACTTCCTGTGAAGACAGAGAAGCCAATTAAAGATGTTTCCTCTCCTTAACACAGTAGCAAATTTCATGTCAGAATATACTACTTAATTTAAATATTCAAATTGACAATCTTTAATACACGGAATTTCACTAAAAGCTGTTAGAATTACTTGCACTTGGCTGGGCATGGTGGCTCACACCTGTAATCCCAGCACTTTGGGAGACCGAGGCGGACAGATCACGAGGTCAGGAGTTCAAGACCAGCCTGGCCAATATGGTGAAACCCCATCTCTACTAAAAATACAAAAAATTAGCTAGGCGTGGTGGTGCGCGCCTGTAGTCCCAGCTAATTGGGAGGCTAAGGCGGAAGAATCACTTGAACCCGGAAGGCAGAGGTTGCACTGAGCCAAGATTGTGCCACTGCACTCCAGCCTGGGTGACAAAGCAAGACTCCATCTCAAAAAAGAATTACTTGCACTTGCCAAATATTAAAATTTCTCAAAATGAAAAATCGTAACCGTTTCAATCATTCTAAGACATCTATGTGTATGTATATATAAAACATTCAGTTTTATACATATGTATACACATATAATATATTCAGTTATCTATTATGAAAATAAGCATCACTAACACCATACATAACACTATTAAATAACATTTAATAGTTGTTTAACAAATAACATTAATAAACAAATAAGATGTTTAATAAATAACATTATTAAACATCTATAAAAATTACTTAAGAACTGATTCCATTATCAAGCCAACATGATTAGTTTCCCACATGGCATATTTGTTCTAAATATGAAATCATTCCACAAAAATTTTTAACAACTTTAACATCAATAGTAAAAGTCACGAAAGATTAATATATTTAACTATATTAGACTTTCGAACTTCTGAAAAGTATAAATTAAAAAGTGGTAAATTTGGGCCGGGTGCGGTGGCTGACGCCTGTAATCCCAGCACTTTGGGAGGCCAAGGTGGACGGATCACCTGAGATTGGGAGTTCGAGACCCTCCTGACTGACATGGAGAAACCTGTATCTACTAAAAATACAAAACTAGCTGGGCATGGTGGCACATGTCAGTAATCCCAGCTACTCGGGAGGCAGAGACGGAAAATGGCATGAACCCGGGAGCCGGAGCTTGCAGTGAGCCAAGAGCACACCACTGCACTCCAACCTGGGCAACAAAGTGAGACTCCGTCTCAAAAAAAAAAAAAAAAAGTGGTAAATTAAAAGGCAGACAATAAACTGGAAAAAGGCTGGGCATGCTGGCCAAGGTGGTTGGATCACTTGAGGTCAGGAGTTCGAGACCAGCCTGGCCAACAAGGTGAAAACCCATCTCTACTAAAACTCCAAAAAAAAATTAGCTGGGTATGGTGTCGTGTGCCTGTTAACCCAGCTACTAGGGAGGCTGAGGCAGGAGAATCACTTGAACTCAGGAGGCAGAGGTTGCAGTGAGCCGAGATCATGCCACTGTACTCCAGCCTGGGTGACAAAGCAAGACTCTGTCTCAAAAATAAAATAAAATAAAATAAAAATAAAATAAAATAAAATAAACTGGAAAAATATCTGCTTCTGCTGTACCTCTGACAAAGAATTAGTATCATTTTGACATGATAAGCTCATACAAGATTAAGACCCAAATGGAAAAATAGATCAAGGATATAATCAGATAATTCTCAGAATATAAGTAGTTAATAAGCACAGTTTAAATATATTTAACTTCTCCAGAATCAAAGTGCAAATTAAGTGATATATCATTTTCACCTATCAAAACAGCAGACTTTAAATAGTTATTAAAAGCTAAAATAAAAACCACAATGAGATACCATCTCACATCAGTCAGGATGGCTATTATTAAAGAGTCAAAAAACAATAGATGCTAGTGAGGCTGTGGAGAAAAGGGAACGTTTATACACTGTTGGTGGGAATGTAAATTAGCTCAGCCACTGGGGAAAGCAGTTTGGAAATTTCTCAAAGAACATAAAACGGAACTACTATTTGACCCAACACCACCATTACTGGGTATATATTCAAAAGGAAACAAATCATTCCACCAAAAAGACACATGCACTGGTATGTTCACCACAGCACTATTCATAATAGCAAAGACAAGGAATCAACCTAGATGTCCATCAACAGTGGACTGGATAAAGAAAATGTGGTTTGGAGTGGAATGCCCTGCTACATGGAATACGCTGTAGCCATAATAAAGAATGAAATAATGTCCTTTGTGGCAATAAGGATATGGCAGGAACAGAAAACCAAATACAACATGCTCTCACTTATAAGTGGGAGCTAAACACTGGGTTCCCATGGACATGGAGATGGCAGTAATAGAAACTGGGGACTACTAGAAGGAGGAGAGGGGGACAAGGGCAAGGGTTGAAAAACTAACTATTGGGTACTATGCCCAGTACCTGGGTAATGGCATCATTCATACTCCAAACCTCAGTATCACATAATATACTCAGGTAACAAACCTGTGCGTGTACCCCGAATCTGAAATACAAGTTAAAAAAAAAAGGTACAATAAACCCAACAAAATATGTGTTAGAAAGAAAACATAAAACAAGTGCCCCTAAATGGAGAGATAGACTATGTTTCTGAATGAACGTGATAGACAGAAAATCAGCTCTCACTAATCTGACTTTATGAAATGAAACTTAAAGTTGATTCTGTGGTCTTCTGGAAAATGGATGAGAATACACAAGATGAAAAAAAGAATACACAAGAGTATCCTTTTGAAAAGAAGATATCAAAATATACTATAAAGCAATAGCAGTTAAACCACTGGCACAAGAATAGACACATACCAGTGGAAGAGAATCTCCAAGTTTGAAAACAGACCCACATGCACATGAAAATTGAAAGTATGGTAATGGCGGCATTTCAGGTGAGTGGAAAAGACATAATGGCACAACTGGCTATCCACCTTTTAAAAGCGGATACCTCATACTATATGAAAAAGTTCAGATGGATTAAAAATCTAATTGTAAAGTAAACTATTAATACAATAGGAGAAAATAGAGGAGAATTTTAAAAAATAATCTTGCATCAGGACATATAAGAAGCCCTAAAGGAAAAGACTGGGAGATTTGACTAAAAATTAGTAACTTTTGTACAGCTAAAGGCACCATAAACTAAGTTAAAAGAAATACATTGGGCCCGGCGCGGTGGCTCAGGCCTGTAACCCCGGCGCTTTGGGAGGCTGAGGTGGGCAGATCACCCGAGGTCAGGAGTTTGAGGCCAACCTGGCCAACATGGCGAAACCCAGTCTCTACTAAGAATACAAAAATTAGCTGGGCGTGGTGGCAGGGTGCCTGTAATCCCAGCTATTCGGTAGGCTGAGGCAGGAGAATTGCTTGAACTTGGGAGGCGGAGGTTACAGTGAGCCAAGATCGCGCCACTGCACTCCAGTCTGGTGACAAGAGCGAAACTCTGTCTAAAATAATAAATAAATAAATTGGAAGATCATTTGCATATAGTGACAGAATATCTATATTATAGAGAACACCTACCTGCATATCAATTTTTAAAAGACAAACCCCAAGAGAAAATGCACAAAGAATAGGAAAAGGCAATTCACAAAAGAAATATAAATGACAAAAAAAACATGAACAGAGGCCCAACCTCACCAGTGAAAATGGAAATTAAAATTAAAAGAAATAATCAGACAAAAAGACTTATACCTAGCACAGGTATGGGAAGTTGACGTTGGTGGGAACATAAACTGGGTAAACAGTTTCAGAAGCAACGTGACAGTACTCATTCCCCATGTTAAATGCATAGACCCTTTGACTTGGCAACCCCATTTCTAAGACTTTTATCTCATAGAGTCACTCGTTTAAGTACATAAGTATATTATGTATAAGGGAAGGTGTTGCAGTATTATTTGTAATCGTGAAAAAACAGATATAAACAATTTTATTAATAGATAAATCGTTAGGCCTGGGCACAGTGGCTCACGCCTGTAATCTCAGCACTTTGGGAGGCCAAGGCGGGTGGATTGTTTGAGGTCAGGAGTTCAAGACCAGCCTGACCAACATGGTGAAACCCCGTCTCTACTAAAAATACAAAAATTAGCTGGGTGTGGTGGTGCACGTCTGTAATCCCAGCTACTCAGGAGGCTGAGGCAGAAGAATGACTTGAACCCAGGAGGCGGAGGTTGCAGTGAGCTGAGATCACGCCATAGCACTCCAGCCTGGGAGACAGAGCAAGTCTCAAAAAAAAAAAAAAAAAAAAAAAAAAAAAGTGAAAATCTTCCTTTCACCTTCTACTTCCACCTGCTCTGTGCTTCCAGCTGGCTCCTCAGTCTCCCTAACCTGCCTCCCTCCCTAACCTCCTGACCTCCCACCAAGGAAAGCACTGTTAACTGCTTCTTTTCTCAACTTCAGTGTATAAGAGTCTGGGTTTGAATCTTGGATCTTCCACATACTGTGTATCTTTGGACCTGAAACCTACCTCAGGGTGTTCTTAAATTAATTACATGAATTCGTGCACGTAAAGTACTTAAAACAGTGCCTGGCATATAAGATGCTTTTAGTAAATGCTATTATTTTCTCTGCATATGCACACGTTTTTAAAATGGTATTCTAAGCACACTATTCTGCATCTTGCTTTTTCCGCTTAATATAGCTTGACAACTTTCCATGTCAGTATATAGGAATTTACCTCCTTCCATGTAAGAGCTAATAGTAATCCATCGTATTTAACCAGCCCCCATGGTTATGACTTGTAAGTTTTCAGTGTTTTTGCTGTTACAAATGTGATGAACATCTTTCTCCATTTATCTTTGCTCACTTGTACAGTATCTTTACAGCTTTCATTTGTAAATATGTGTGTATAAGTTGGAAATAGAATAGTAAGAGCTAACATCTGAGCTTTTGAGTTTTCACCATACCAGATACGCTATGTGGTTTATATGCATTATCTCATTTGAGCCTCACAATCACTCCACAAAGTTGTAACGGTCATCTTCCCAATCCCCCCTCTTCACCCTCCACCGCCCTGTTTTACAGATAAGGAAGTTTAGAAAGGTTAAGTAATTTTGCCCAAGGTCACAAAGCTAGAGAATGGCAGAGCTGGGACAAATACATATATGTCAGTGAATAACTACAAGTATGCTCTTAAAATAGTAATATTCATTGTCATGGAAATACACATTTCCATATGCTCCTGGATGTTAGAAAAAGAACAGTTATGCTTATGTATGCACATAATTGGTCTGGAAGGAAACACAAGAAACTCACAGATAGTGTCTGCTTTTAGCAGAAGAATTCAGAAAAGGATACAAGGGCACAGGTGACAGGAAGGCCTGATTTTTGTACAATGTTCATGTACCTATTCAAAATAAATACGATAAAAGGTAAAACTTTACACTTGCATTCACAACTGCAATTTCTAAAAATCCAGGCTGATAAGGTAGGTGACAAAATAGGGTTGTCCTCCTTCTCAAGCCACCAAACATTCCCAGCCTCTTATCAGCACAGCTTGCAGATGTCTGTGTCACTTTAGAATGGCCAGGCCCCTCTCTATTACCCTTCTGCTCTTTTCTGGCCCCTATGGGGAGGGGAATGCCCAACTTACCAGGACACCAACTCTCTTGCTAGTACTGTAAAGCCCTGTCTGTCCCTTTCCTGATTCTCTACTCTTAGTAACCAATGTTTTCCTCATTTTACAACTTCCTGGTTTATGCTCCACCTTCCTCCTCCTAAGTTCTCCCATCAGTTAACAGTGTGAAGTAGAAAGGATAACTGGACAGAACGTCTGAAATTGCCACTTACTAGCTCTTAACTTGGTTAAGTTACTTACCATTCACAAGTGTCCTCATGTGTCAAATGGGACTAATGTTAATACCTTTCTTACAAGGCTGCTTGAAGAAATTACTTGTGAAAAATGTTTTGTAAACTATAAAATTATATTTGTTAGTTAATACTCTTGGCATATCTTGTGTAGACTGTAAGCTCTTTGTCCACATGGGGACTCTTTCTTAAATTCCCCAAGGTGCTCACACTTTGCAGGCACTCAATAACTATTTGTCAGAGTTAAAAAAAAAAAAAAAAGAAAGAAAGAAAGAAGAAGGACAAGCATTAAGGTTGAGGCAAGCATCACCACCTCTGCTTTGAATCTTCATGGTTGCTGCAAAAGGAAAACTGGAGGACATTCGTCCTGCTTTTTCCAGTGTAAATGTGATGTGCATTTACTCTGTATGTGCGGAGTCATTTGTGAACTCAGTTTCCTGCTTTTTCAGGAAAGGTATCAGGTAAATGATTTATATATATATGTGTATATAATATATATACACATACACATGCATATACAAACACATGCACATATACATACACATGAATACACAAATTTGTAGCATACACCCAAAATATATTATTAATTAAGTGTGCTAAAATGAAATCTGATGCCTGGGATTACTTCAAAATAATCCAGATGAAGAAAGTGAGTGGGGGGTAAAGATGAAACGTTATGCTGTTATTTCTACTTTTGCTTAAGTTTGAAATTTCCTATAATGAAAGTTTGTACAATGTGCTAAATCAAACATGAGCATACACAATGCCTAACACAGTACTCTGCACATGGGTGAATCAGAAAGAATATGGAGTAGGCCAGGCACAGTTGCTCATGCCTGTAATCTCAGCACTTTGGGAGGCTGAGGCGGGTAGATCACCTGAGGTCAGGAGTTCGAGACCAGCCTGGCCAACGTAGCAAAACCCTGCCTCTACTAAAAATACAAAAATTATCCGGGCATGGTGGTGGGCGCCTGTAATCCCAGCTACTTGGCTGAGGTGGGAGGATCGCTTGAACCTGCGAGGTGGAGGCTGCAGTGAGCCAAGATCGCACCACTGCACTCCAGCCGGGGTGAAAGAATGAGACAAACAAACAAAAAAAGAATATGGAGTCAGTTTTACATGGTGCAAAGACCACAATATGAATACACTACTAAAATTTTCCAAGTTAAAGTACAAAGAATTTAAATTCCATTGTCATCTAAGGAAGAGCATATGAAAAGATGGTGATAAAAGCAGGTGGAAGTTTAAAGGAATAATAATGATATAGAACACAGTATTTACAGACATCTTCAAGATATCGTGGGTTTGCTTCCAGACTACCACAGTAAAGCAAGTATCGCAGTAAAGCAAATCACACGAATGTTTTCGTTTCCCAGTGCATTTAAAAGTTATGTTTACACTATATTGTAGTCTACTAAGTGTATAATAGCATTATGCATATAAAAAGGTATGTACCTTCATTAAAAATACTTTATTGCTTAAAAAAAATGCTAACAATCATCTGAACTTTCCAGTAAGCTGTAATCTTTTTGCTGGTGAAGGGTCTTGCCTTGATGCTGTTGGCTGCTAACTGATCAAGGTGGTGGATGGCTGAAGGATGGGGTGGCTGTGAAAATTCCTTAAATTAAGACAACATTGAAGTTTGCCGCACTGATGGACTCTTTCTTTTGTGAAATATTTCTCTATAGAATGAGATGCTGTTTGATAGCATTTTACCCACAGGAAAACTTCTTTCAAAATTAGAATCAATCCTCTCAAACCCTGCCACTGCTTTATCAACCATGTTTACGGAATATTCTAAATCCTTTGTCATTTCAACAATGTTCACAGCATCTTCACCAGAAGTACACTCTATCTCAAGAAACTACTTTCTTTGCTCATCCATAAGAAGCAAACTCCTCATCTGTTAAAGTTTGATCATGAGATTGCAGCAATCCAGTCCCATCTTCAGGCTCCACTTCTAATTCTAGTTCTCTTACTATTTCTACCACATCTGCAGTGACTTCCTCCACCGAAGTCTTGAACCTCTCAAAGTCATCCGTGAGGGGTGGAATAAACTTCTTCCAAATTCCTGTTAACGTCAATATTTTGACCTCTGTCCTTGAATCACAAATGTTCTCAATGGCATCCAGAATGATGAATCCTTTCCAGAAGGTTTTTAATTACCTTGCCCAGATTCAACATAGAAATCACTATGTATTTATGGCAGCTACAGCCTTATGAAATGTATTTCTTAAATAATAAGACTTGAAAGTCCAAAGTACTCCTTGGTCCATGGGCTCTATGGACTGTAGAATTAATGCTGTACTAGCATGACAGGAAGACAACATTCATCTCCTTGCAGATCTCTGTCAGAGCTCTTGGATGACCAGATGCATTGTCAATAAGCAGTAATATTTTGAAAGGAATCTTTTTCTCTGACCAGTAGGTGTCAAGAGTGGGCTTAAAATATTCAGTAAACCATGCTATAAACAGATGTGCTATCATTCATTTATAGAGCATAAACAGAGTAGATTTATTGTAATTCTGAGGGCCCTAGGATTTTTTAAATGGTAAATGAGGATTGGCTTTAAAGTCACCAGCTGCATTAGCCCCTAACAAGACTCAGTCTGTACTTTGAAGCTTTGAGTCCAGGCATTGACGTCTCTCTAGCTATGAATGTCCTAGATGGCATCTTCCTCCAATACAAGGCTGTTTCATTGATATTAAAAATCTGTTGTTTTGTATAGGCAACTTCACCAATGATCTTAGCTAGATCCTCTGTATAACTCACTATATTTCTACATCAGCACTTGCTGCTTTCACCTTGCATCTTTATTGTTATGGAGACTTCTTTCCTTAAATCTGATGAACCAACCTCTGCTAGCTTCAAATTTTTCTTCTGTAGATTCCTCACCTCTCTCAGCCTTCATAGAATTGAAGAATTAGAGGCTTGCTCTAGATTAGGCTTTGGCTTAAGGGAATATTGTGGCTGGTTTGATCTTCTATCCAGACCACCAAAACTTTCCCCATATCAGCAATAGGGCTATTTCACTTTCTTATCATTTGTGTGTTCCCCGGAATAGCACTTTTAACTTCCTCCAAGAACTATTTTTTTGCATTCACAACTTGGTTGTTTGGTACAAGAGGCCTAGCTTTTGGCCTGTCTCAGCTTTCAACATGCCTTCCTCACTAAGCTTAATAATTTCAGCTTCGAATTTAAAGTGAGAAAAGTACAACTCTTCCTTTTACTTAAACACTTAAGAGGCCATTAGAGGGTTATTAATTGGTCTAATTTCAATACTGATACGTCTTAGAGAATAGGGAAGCCCAAAAAGAGGGAGAGAGATGGAGAATGGCTGGTTGGGGAAGCAGCCAGAACACACATCACATTTATCAATTAAGTTCACTGTCTTACATGGGCACGGTTCATGATGTCCCAAAACAATTTGCAATAGCAATATCAAAGATCATTGATCACAGATCACCATAACGGATAAAAAAAACCGAAAAGGTTTGAAATATTGTGAGAATTGCCAACATGTGACAGAAACAAAGTGAGCACATCCTGTCGGAAAAAATGATGCCAACAGACTTGTTCAATGCAAGGTTGCCATAAATCTTCAAGTTGTAAAAATGCAGTATCTGTGAAGCACAATAAACTGAAGTGCAATAAAGTAAGGTATGCCTGTACTGAGCCATTGTTTAGAGTAGTACACACATTATTTTTCATTTAATCCTTAGAATAATCCTATGAGGTAGGTTTAAAAAAAAAACAAAACAAATTTTACAGATGCAATATCTAACGCTCTCCTCTGAGAGAGATCAAGTAATTTGCCCCAGATCATGTGCCTAGGATGTGGCAGAGCTAAGATTCAAATATAGGCCTTATTTCAAAGCCCATACTCTTAACCAGTATATAATACTGCCTTCCCAGTACTTCATAAGTCTATTCAGTACTACTCAACTTAAAAGGTTTTTAAAGAGCTTAATACCAATATCAAAATCTCCCTATATTTCCATTTAATAAAAGTAATGCAAACTGTGGCCAGGTGCGGTGGCTCAAGCCTGTAATCCCACCACTTTGGGAGGCCAAGGCGGGCAGATCACGAGGTCAGGAGATCAAGACCATCCTGGCCAACATGGTGAAACGCTGCCTCTACTAAAAATAGAAAAATTAGCTGGGCGTGGTGGCGCTTGCCTGTAATCCCAGCTACTCGGGAGGCTGAGGCAGGACAATCACTTGAACCAGGGAGGCAGAGGTTGCAGTGAGCCGAGATCGTGCCACTGTACTCCAGCCTGGGCAACAGAATGAGACTCTGTCTCAACCAAACGAACAAACAAAAAACAAACAAACAAAACACTAATATTAAAGCAGGTAAAGGCTGCAAATCTACATAAATTATAACATTTTTAAGATACTTTTAACATAACTATGGTGACCCTATTTCCTGAAACATAAACTGAGTTATATCATTTGACAAGCAATTTCTAATATAAAGTTTCAGAACTGTCCATTAGGGAATCCACCAGGTCCTTGAATAAAATACAGACTATAGCCTCCAAGGTTAGGCACAAAAGATTCCTTTACACCATCTCAGAAAGCAAGGGATTTTGTGGTCACTGTAATTCTAACACTTATCACCACTTTATCTTTTTAAGTAATTTCAGACTTATAAAAAAAGTTGTCATAAAAATTCCTGTATACCCTTCACTCAGATTCTAAAAATAATATTTTACCACATTTGCTTTATCATTCATTCTCTCTCAATATCCATACACACTTTTTCCTGAAAAGTTTAAGAGTAAAATGCAGCCATGATGTCACCACTGTATTTTAATGTTTGTCACATATCTGTCACTAAATTATGTCCTCCCCAACTCCCCCAAAACTAAAATTTGTCTCATTTGATACATGAGGACACTTCGCCTTGTGAATAAGTTAAACAAGTTAAGACTTTGTGGGGCAGTTTCAGACTTTCTGTCCAGATATCCTTTCTACCTCACACTGTTAAATGATGTGAGAACTTAGGAGGAGAAAGATGGAGCATAAACTAGGAAGAAGGTAAGATAAGGAAAGTAGTGGTTAAGAAGAGAAGACAATCAGTAAAGGGACAGACAGGGCTTTATAATACTAGGAGGAGTGTTGGTGTACTGGTAAATTGGGCATTACTCTCCCCAATTTACCACACTCAAAAACCTTATAATCACATAAAACGGTTCTATTTCTGACATCCCTGTGTCACACTCTGGGACCACAAATGCTTGTTTTCCTAAGTACTTTCATTCTCATTGTTCAACCCTACTAGGACCTCCAGTCCATTGATGACTTCTTGTTTCTTGTTCTCCTGCCATCACTTCCCTCCCTATCTCGCTCCAACTGCTCTCTTGCAAATATCTGAAACTCCCATATCCCTTTACTTCATTAAACTCACTTGGCAAGATCCCAATTTTTATTTACCCTACTAGCCACTTTCTCTATGCACATACAGGATCCTGAATTACTGGTGGAAAAGTCACATCACTTGACTGATGGGAATCACTACATAAACTCATAGGTACTAACCTCAACAGCGCCCTCAACCTATTCTGGAAACCTTACATTTCTCCAGGCAAACTTCCTCTCCCAGTCTTCAGAGCTATTCTTTCAAATGGTTCTCTTTCCTTCAGCTTCCAACCCTCACACCTTTCGCTACATTCTCCTTCACAGAGAAGACAGACCAGATAGGAGCCACTTATCCTGTTTGTTCCCTCCTACTACAGTGGAAATGCCCTCCTATCACAGGCCAGTTGTTTTGCTTGTGTGCTGAATCCTTTTTCCTTTACCTTCAATTTCTTCCTGCCCAAAGCATCCTTTCTCATAAGTGTCTATCAATCAATTAATTCTCCTCCTTAAAAAAAAAAAAAAAAAAAGCCAAAGGCTGGGAGTCGTGGCTCACACTTGTAATCCCAGCACTTTGAGAGGCTGAGGTGGAGGACTGCTTGAACCCAGGAGTTCGAGACCAGCCCGGGCAATGTGGCAAAACCCCGTTTCTACAAAAATAAATGAATAAATAAATACATAAATAAATACATAAATAAATAAAAATGAGCCGGGTGTGGTGGCATATGCCTGTAGTTCTAGCTACTCAGGAGGCTGAGGTGGGAGGATCACTTGAGTCTGGGAGGCTGAGGCTGCAGTGAGCCATGATTGAGCCACTGGACTCCAGCCTGTGTGATAGAGTGAGACTCTGTCTCAAAATAATAAATAAAAATAAAAGGCAATTAAGTGAAAGAGGCCAATCTGAAAAAAGCTATACACTGTATGATTCCAACCATGACATCCTGGAAAAGGCAAAGCTATGGAGACAGTAAAAGTATCAGTGGTTGCCAGAGGTTTGGGAGGGAAAAGGGATGAACAGGTGGAGCACAGGGGATTTTCAGGGCAGTGAAATGATTCTGTATGGGATTTTCAGGGCAGTGAAATGATTCTGTATGATACTGTAATGGTAGGTACATGTCATTATATACATGTCAAAACCCATAGCATGTACCACACCAAGAGTGCACTAACTTAAACTATGGACTTTGGGTGATAATGATGTGCCAATATCACCCAATCTGGTGTGGGATGTTAATAGTGGGTAGGCTGTGTGTGTGTGTGTGTGTGTGTGTGTGTGTGTGTGTGTGTTAGGGGTTGGGGAACAGGAGATATATGGGAACTCTGTACTTTCTGCTCAATTTTGCTATGAATCTAAAACTGTTCTAAAAATAAAGTCTATCAATCAAGGGAAAAAAGCCACCCTTTAACTTCCTTCTAACTATTCCCCTCCCCTTTACAAGCAAACGTATTAGGACGCTTACCTGTGTTACTCTTAACACCCTACACCAGAGTGGTACATTTGTTACAATGGATGAACCAATATAGGCATATCATTATCACCTGAAGTCCACAGTTTACATTAGGGTACTCTTAGTGTGGTACATTCTATGAATTTTGACATGTATGTAACATGCCATGTCACAAATCTCCAATTTCTCACTTCCCATTTGCCGAGGTGCATATCAATATGGCTTTTGCCCCTATTACTTTACCCAAACTATTTTCTAAGGTCCCCCATGGCTCCATTGTCACTGCATCTAATGGATGCTTTTTCAACAGTCTACCAAGTTGACCATTTCGTTCCTTCAGAACTACTCTCTTCCTTCCTTTGGTTTCCAGGATGTAACACTAATCTGACTTTCCTCCTCCCTCTCTAGTCATTGTTTCTCTCTCCCTTTGCAGGCCCATCCTTCTATACCCAGCCTTTAATTGTTAAAGTTCCTCAAGGCTCAGTCCTAAGCCCTTTCCTCTTCTGAACTCTCTCCTTAGGGGATTTTTCCTCCACTCACAAAGATGCAATTATTTATACTCTCACTTGGCAAATTTCTATCTCTAGCCAAGGTCTCTAATCTGAGAACAAGAACCATATAATCAATCCATCTGCTTCTCTGATACCCCACTTAACTAGCTCATAGGTACCTTAAACTTGATCTTTCAAACTTACGTCATCAACTTTCCCCAAAAGCTTACTTCACCTCTCCTGTTATGTAAGCAAATGGTAACATCAGTCACCCATTTGCATATGCCAGAAAACTTGGAGTCATCTCTAATATCTCTTTTGCCTCATCTCTACACTGGATGCACCTGCTAAGTGCTATCAATTCTATCTTCAAACACTCTTCCTAAATTTGTCTACTTCTGCTCAACCCCGTAATTACAACTCTAGTCCAAGCCTGCTATCATTACTAAACAGGATTCCTACAACAAGCCATTCTGTTTGCTTAAAACCCTCAATTACCTCTTGCTGTTCTTAGGATGATATTCAAAATCCCTACCAATCTGGCCCATGCATTCTCCTCCCAACCTCATGTGCCACTCTACCTATCATTTTTGTTTGTTTGAGTAAGAGACAGAGTCTCACTCTGTTGCCTAGGCTGGAGTGCAGTGGCATGATCGTAGCTCACTGCAGCCTTGAAATTCTGGGCTCAAGTAATCCTCCTGCCTCAGCCTCCCGAGTAGCTGGGACTACAGGTGCACAGAACCATGCTCAGGTAATTTTTAAATTTTTTGTAGAGAGAAGGTCTCGCTATGTTGTCCAGGCTGGTCTTAAACTCCTGGCCGTAAGCCATCTCCTCACTGGAGCCTCCCAAAATGCTGGGATTACAGGCATGAACCACCATGCCTGCCCCAATCTATCTTTTACTTACATAGCTTTCTATCAATTCCTTGGAAGTATCAAGTTCCTTCCTGTCTAAGTCTTCAAAGATCCTGTTCCTTCTGCATAGAATGTGCCTCCAATCCTCTTTAGCCTTTTAAGACTTAATTTAAATGAAATTTTCTCACAGGTCCCCCCAAACATTTGCTCATGGCACTCTAATTTCTCATTCATATGATTTATTACAATTGTAACCTATTACTTGTGCAATTATTTAGTGTACATCTCTCACATTAGACTTCAAGCCCTTTGGGGCAGAGACCCATCTAATTTATCCCTATCTCCCCAGTTATCTAACAGGCCTGGCAAATAGTAGCTGAAATGTATTTACCAGCTTGTATATAATTCCAGAGGGACTCTGTCCTCAGTTAACTGTCACCATTGATAGGGGAGATATTTTGCATCAGAACTGCTTTCCTTTTATTTTGGAGACTGAGTCTTGTTCTGTCACCCAGGCTGGAGTGCAAATGGCATAATTTCGGCTCACTGCAACCTCCGCCTCCTGGGTTCAAGCAATTCTCCTGCTTCAGCCTCCTGAGTTGCTGGGATTACAGGTGTGCGCCACCACACCCAGCTAATTTTTGTATTTTTAGTAGAGACGGGGTTTCACCATGTTGGCCAGGCTGGTCTCGAACTCCTGACCTCAGGTGATCCACTAGCCTTGTCCTCCCAAAGTGCTGGGATTACAGGAATGAGCCACTGCGCCAGCCCAGAAATGCTTTCTTGCATGTCTGGAATCATTTTATAGGCAGCTTATCTAAGCCCATCACCACTAACAGGTAAATACATATAGTTCCTGGGATGGGCATTCTAATAACCTAGTGACATAATGATAGTTAAAAACTCCACATAGGTTATTTTAAATTGCTTTTCAAATTCACAGTCCACTTTTTCTGAAGCAAAACGGATGACATAGGTTTTAGGTATTTAATATTCAATAATATTTTATTTGTGATGGGAAAATTGAATTGCTATATTATGCAATTATTCTCAAATTTAGTATTTCAAAACAGCTCATTTTATATAAAGCTAACATGGCAGACTGAATTATATATTAATAGCATTTATCATATCAAGTATTAGCAAAGTAAGTATTGAGCCACAGATGGCAAATGACCAAGACATTACCATAGATATTAATTCCTCTTTGCTCTGGAGACTAGTGCGGCACAATTCTTAAAAGACAGTCCCTGAAATACAATCCTATAACCTCCCATCATAAATCACGATCATAAAGGAGAACATATGTTTCCCATTAGAACAATGGAATAATTGGAAGTTCTGTTTCTGACAAAGCACTCAAAATCAACTAAATTTGAGATAGATCAATGTGATAAAAGCCAGAAATCAATAAACATAAAGCTTTAATACTTTATAGAATTATTCTTTCAAGGTCCACAATGTGAGTATAAACACACTATATATAAAAATGATACAAACCCCTGCCCACTGTTCTACAGACGTACACATCGAATCCCAAATTCAAATTAATTGTATCACAAATCTGAAGTTATAATAATGCTGCCAGTTACATTAAAAGAAAAGTTGTCTTGAAAAGTATGAATTTAGATCTCTCACTATTAAGTTTCATAGTGCTAAAACATGGCCAAAATTATTCTCCTTTATATAGTTTGCAGTGACTTCTCCCTACCACTAGATGGTACTATCAGCTTCAGAAATTCAGGGAATAAAATGGGAGCTGTTTATATTAATCAGTATATATTAATCATCCTTAATTATCTCAAATATCCTGTCTCAGTGTGCTCATACTTGTATTCATCAGATCATGAGTCTCAATCCTCAGCTTAACATACAGCATAACATAGTCTAAATCCTCAGCTTAACATACAGCATAACATCGTCTCAATCCTCAGCTTAACTTGGATTGTTTGAAATGGGGATGGATACCCCATTCTCCATGATGTGCTTATTTAACATTGCATGCCTGTATCAAAATATCTCATGTACCCCATAAATATATATACCTACTCTGTACTCACAAAAATTAAAAATTAAGAAAAAACCATATAGGGCCACTACAATCTTAAAGAGTATGAAATAAATGTACTGTTAAAATCTGAAATAATTAAAGGTGGAAAAGCATACTCAATCTTTCACAAAGGATTTTCCAATTCAATTCTAGAATTCAGTGAGGAGAAAACAGAAGAAAAGCATTATTAAGGTTTTTTGCGTCATATTTTATCACCTCAAAAAACACTGTTATTATTTATCCAGTTTGTTTACCTTAAAGACTAAATTTTGCTAATGACTGTGTTTTTAACCAACACTTTAAAGTATTTGGACTAATCTCAAGTCCAGAAGTGGAAACAATATTGTTTTGTATTACAAAAGCCAAGATCTAGAGATCAAAAAGGGCCACCAATTTTAACATGTGAATACCAATAATTAGGTAAATTTTTATAAAAGAAACAACTTCCTAAAACAACAGTGCTCAAACCATTATAATTCTAAGCAACATATTCTCAAAAGCAAACAAAAATTTTAAAGATCTTAATCTAAATGAAGGGATAGAACAATTGCAGATTACATCTAAGCCATTTTATATTGCTAGTAAAAGTACCAAAACCATCTGTTTGAAAATGTTTGAAACAAGTCAGAACTCAATATCAGAGTTTTCCCATACTTTTTACAGACCAAGTACAACTTGGCTAACTACATATAAACATGACTAACCTGGTTTTATATAAATGTAAGTAGAAACAAACTATAAAATAATGTTTAAAGTTTGTATTTTAAATTTGGTTACTTATTAACACATTCGCATTTTTTTAAGTACTACAAATGTGAATAAAAATTTAACAGAAAGCCTGGTGATCACAAAATGTACTACTATTGCCAAGTTCACATCATTTATAATATGACAGTAGCAAGGATCCCAATTAGCATCCTTAAAGAAACACATAGCTGACCAGGCACAGTGGCTCACGCCTGTAATCCCAGCACTTTGGGAGGCCGAGAGGAGTGGATCACCCGAGGTCAGTGGTTCAAGACCAGCCTGGCCAACATGGCGAAATCCCATCTCTTCTAAAAATACAAAAATTAGCAGAGTGTAGTGGTGGGTGCCTGTAATCCCAGCTACTCAGGAGGCCGAGGCGGGAGAATTGCCTGAACCCAGGAGGCAGAGGTTGCAGTGATCCGAGATTGCGCCACTGCACTCTGGGCAACACAGCAAGATTCCATCTCAAAAAAAGAAAGAAAACAGAAAAGAAACGAGTTCAGGCGCGGTGGCTCATGCCTGTAATCCCAGCACTTTGGGAGGCCGAGGTGGGCAGATCACGAGGTCAGGAGATCGAGACCATTCTGGCTAACACGGTGAAACCCCGTCTCCACTAAAAATACAAAAAACTAGCCAGGCGTGGTGGCAGGCGTCTGTTGTCCCAGCTACTCGGGAGGCTGAGGCAGGAGAATGGTGTGAACCTGGGAGGCGGAGCTTGCAGTGAGCCGAGATTGCACCACTGCACTCCAGCCTGGGCAACAGAGTGAGACTCCGTCTCAAAAAAAAAAGAAACGAAACACGCAGCCACCAGCGTAATTTCTTACTAAAGATAGATTTTCAACATATACTTTACAAGGACTTTGGGGTAAAAGTTTTCTTACAAGTTCAGATCTTGGCTGGGCGCGATGGCTCACGCCTGTAATCCCAGCACTTTGGGAGGCTGAGGCAGGTGGATCACGAGGTCAGGAGTTCAAGAGCAGCCTGGCCAACATGGTGAAACCCTGTCTCTACTAAATATACAAAAATTAGCTGGCATGGTGGCGCGCGTCTGTAATCCCAGCTACTCAGGAGGCCGAGGCAGGAGAATCGCTCGAAACTGGAAGGCTGAGGTTGCAGTAAGCTGAGATCACGCCACTGCACTCCAGCCTGGGTGACAGAGCAAGACTTCGTTTCAGACAAAAAAAAAAAAGTTCAGATCTTTTTACTATGCACGTTAGTTTATCCTAACACTTTTCTCAATTCTTCTAAATGTACTGAATGTTGAGATATATCTTATGGTTAAAATTGATATAGTACAATTCACTAATTTGTACTCAAATTTCTTCTTGAAACTGAAAAGTGGCTGAAACGTGGCTAAATGATGTACCTTCGGAGTTATGTGCAGTTTTCTTGTGTTTTCGGCAATAGACCCTATAAAAAGTGAAGAAATCAAAAATTAGTAAGCAAACTAAATTAAACTCACTTTTCAAGTTAAGAAAATGAGCAGTACACTTCACCCCCATTTACTAGCTGGATTCAAAAAATATTATTAAACTTCCTGTACTATTTCTCTAAGTATTAAATTTCTTATCAAAAACACCCTTTATGATGACAATGAAATGCTTTGAAATGGGAAAAATTTTTACAAAAGCCCAAAGAAAGTATAATTGTTAAAAAAAAAAAAAAAAAAACTTAAAGAGAAGTTAAATAATTACATGTAAATTCCTTGTGAAGGTTTCTCTCGTATTTGAGCTTTATCATGCAATGCACAGTGGTAGTGGTATGTCCTGTGACATGTTTTCACATCACAACCAATTGTTGCTCCAGGACAATGGCACAAAGAACACATCTGCAGCAAAACGACAAAATAATATTATTAGTATGTGACTTTCTAAGGCTGTATATCAGATTAGAGGCATATCAATTTCTGTCAAGGAAACAAATTGGTTATTGAAAACTTTTGTAATTAATGCTATTTTTCTTGTTTTCTCTCCTTAGAATAATCGGAATAAAATTCTTCTGGGGTATTTTGTTCCCACATTAAACACTGACAAAATTAACAGAATGTTATTAATGTCTATTATTTCATTATGGTCAAGAGAAAATTTGAAATACTGTAATTCAGGAATGTGAGCTGTATGTAACATTATAAAAGAGAACTTTTTATGCAATCCAGATCTTCCTGGGTATAAGTAACTGGAGAAAATGTCTCATACCAGAAAAAAATGTTTCCCTTAAAATTTCCACTTAATTGCTAGGCACGGTGGCTCATGCCTGTAATCCCAGCACTTTAGGAGGCAGAGGCGGGCAGATCACAAGGTCAGGAGTTCAAGACCAGCCTGGCCAATATGGTGAAACCCCAACTCTACTAAAAATACAAAAAAATTAGCTGGGCATGGTGGCGCACGTCTGTAACCCCAGCTACTTGGGAGGCTGAAGCAGAAATGCTTGAACCCAGGAGGTGGAGGTTGCAGTGAGCCGAGATCGCACCACTATACTCCAGCCTGGGCAACAGAGCGAGACTCCGTCTTAAAAAAAAAAAAGAAATTCCATTTAATTAATGAAACTCTGTGGGAAAAAAATCTCACATAACATACTATTTGAAAACCTGGTAAAATCCATTTAAAGTGAGGGAAGGAGAGAGGATAAAAGAATTAGGTAGTGTTTTTAATACCTTGAGCTCTGAGACTATTTTATGATGTCAAGTTGATTATATTGTGAAAATATGCATGGTACTTCAGTTTAATCTATGTCACTTACCTCTTGCATTACGAATTCAGGTAAACATATAACAGATGCTTTCAATGTATTTTATTATACCTTACCTTTTGAATTTAATGGATAATTCATATTGATTAACTAGCTCATACTCTACATTTAGGAAAAAAGTTATCTTTAAAAAGTTATGTAACAATGACTTTCAGTGGTTTTGATTAACATATCATAATGTACTGTACCAAGTGAACTTTTATAATGAGGCCATTTAACTGTAGATGACATGCCCAAATAGATTCACAACAAGCTAAATCTAAAAAACTGTTCATTTGTTTCTTGGTTGCTGGACACCTTGTTCTAAAGTGTTCTCATCCCTTTTTTATTAGTTTGAACATAAAGAACACTTAGCATTCCTAACTTTTGGATTACTCGGCCTCTAAGCAATATTGGTGTATCAAGAGGCTAATATAAATTCCAATAAAATTTCTTACATTTCTCTAAGCAAGTCAAACACTCACACTCTCATTCAAGCTATCATTTTAAAAATATTCATATATAAGTCAGAAACAGAAACAGTCTTGCTACAGCTGTTTCCCAGAAAACATGAGGGTCAGTGCCCACTATTGATACAAGAAATACCCCTTTCTTCCTTAAATAAATATAGAAACTTCAAAGTATTACTGTAAAAAGAAATACTATGCCAAATTATCAAGAAGGCAAAGCTTTTGGATGGCTTATAAATTCTTAAGGAGGTAGAGCATTTGAACTGTTGCTTAATTACAAAGTTCTATTATATTAAAGAAATTTTAGAAAACACAAAAGAGCACAAAGAAAATTTTTAAATCACTCATACTCACCAAGCAGAGATGCCTCACAGTATTACAACGCTTATGTGAAACGTAATTCTATACATACTATTTTGCAATCTATCTTTTTTAACGCATCAAACACTATCCCACTTCACTAAGAACGTTAGGAAAAGTAGTTTATCTTGAAACTTACATCTAAAACAGGTTTAGATGGGTACATTTTGAAAAAAAATTATTAAATTCAATTAGCAAGCAAAACTGAAAAGAGAGGTGCCATTTAAAATACTATATTGAGCTCAACATTGACAAGATACAGTTAAGATGGGCATTCTTATACACAGCTGGAAATTGGTACATACTCTCTAGAATGCAATTTGCCTGATTCAACAAGGTTTTTTTTAAAATTTGTATTCTCTAAGCCAGTAATTTTACCCTATAAATCTAGTCTAAAAAATAATCAGACTCAGGCAATTAATGCGCAAGCACATTCATTGTAGAATTATTTAGAACAGTCTAAAATGTAAAACCACCTATCAACAACTGAAAAACGTTTAGGGTCGGGTGCAGTGGCTCATGCCTGTAATCCCAGCACTTTGGGAGGCTGAGGCAGGCACATCACCTGAAGTTGGGAGTTCAAGACCAGCCTGACCAACACGGAGAAACCCCGTCTCAACTAAAAATACAAAATTAGCCGGGTGTGGTGGTGCATGCCTGTAATCCCAGCTACTCGGGAGGCTGAGGCAGGAGAATCGGTTGAACCCAGAAGGCGAAGGTTGCGGTGAGCCAAGATTGCACCACTGCACTCCAGCCTGGGCAAAAAGAGTGAAAGTCCATCTCAAAAAAAAAAAGAAAGAAAGAAAAAGAAAAAGAAAAATGTTTAAATAAATTATACACATGAGAAAATGTTCTACAGCCATTCTTTACAAATAAATTGGAATGGCACAGGAAGATCTATGTGTAATGTTAAGTAAAAAAAATGAGGCAGAATACAAAACTATGTGAATTATGAACCCAATTATGTTTACAACATAGATTCTTTAAAACGGGTAGAAGTAAAAACAGCAAAATGCTAAGTGGCTATCTCTGGGTGGCTGGTTTTCTTTATAATGCCCTGTATTTTGATTTTTCTACAATGGGCAAAAGTACTTTTATATGCAAAAGTATTATTTAAAAAACAAATTAGGAAAACTCCAGTAAATGCTTTCAATACCCATCTCTCAGTCTGGTGAGAATAAGATGGGAACCAAAAACCCAAAGTATACCAAAATAGTTTTTGGCTGGTTATAAATTTAAATCTGCCCAAAGTAACTGGTTTTAAGCTGCTATGGTGAAATAAATGCATTTTGCAAATAACCAGTTAACTATAGCAACTCAAGACAGATAATTTTTTTAAAGCTTACTTTACTTTTATAGTCAGTTTCACTCAAGAAAGAGAAGAAAGAGGAAGACATACCAATAAAAAATATTTTCAGAGTGGAAACTTCTTTACAAGGTTAGGAGTTGGAATTTTGCTAAATTAGAATTCACAAGACCTATTTTATGCAGCATTCACATACAAGCAGTCGAATTTCCGGCAAGGTACTAACAAAATAGCAAAAATTATCCATAATAAAACCAAAATACAATGTTTACATTTGCTTGCTTACCTATGAATACAAAAAGGGAAAATTATCGTAGTCTACCATGCTATATTCCAACCTCTAAAATAATCCTTTTTCTCTAAACTCCTATGGGACTTAGGAGATACATATATATATAAACTGTTCATTTTGGCTCTTATCATTTTACTCCATTATATGGCTAATTATCTTTATAAATACATAAATTTTATCAATCAATCATTCTAGACAGAATTTATTTTTGAAGACTAACACTGTGCCTTACAAAGTAGTGTTCAGTAAGTATGTCACTGCAAACATACTCTATTATTGAAGATTTTAATCTTACGGCATATTTTTTCTCATTCATGTTTCTAATACCTGCAGATTTAACATAATTATCTTTAGCTACTTCTAAAAATATTTAAACATTCTGATCTAGGACTGGGAATGGTGAAATTGGGGAGATCAATCCAGTTGGAGCAGCACAGAATCAACAGCGGCAAGAATGTTTCAGGGAAAAGATTAGCCCCATTAGAAACAAGGTTGAGAACTAAGATGAGATAAAAAGAAAAATTAAAGGAGCTGAGAAACCAGATAGGTGGCTAGTCCAGTTTAAAAAATGCTATAGGAAATAAAAATAAAGCAGAGGTGTTCCCTAGAAAAATGTGAAATAACTGGAAAATGGGGACCCCTCTACCACAAGGCACCTGGTTGGTTATACCCTAATAATGGCTCCAGTATCTCCCTTTACACAAAACATTTGCTCTCCAATTTACCACAGTCCCTACTGGGGCTTCCGCAAAATGACTGTCAGCTGCCATGTACCATCATGCTTACACAGTATCCATGGTTTCCTCAAACGTGGGAAAATGAAAGTTAACCTGACAGAAACGTGTTTTTCAAGAACAATGGAAGATCTCTCCCCCAATCCCCCCAAAAAAGGCCTGCTCCATATATCAAACATTCTGTTGAGGGCTAATTTCCTGCCCCCATCATAGGCATACATGTTAATTCTCAGCTTATCCTGCTTGTATCCTGATTTCAAGTTCTTGATTTAGATAGAGGTGAAAACTCCTTCATTAACAATGATTTTTCTTTTACTCTTCTATTCGGTTTGCTACCTAGTCGACCTAGCAAACCTTAGTAATTAATTACCAGCTTCAAATTAGGGATACTGGAAAAAGAGGCCCTGTCTCATTATAGATATTTGCACGGCATCTCTATAAGCTACACTAACTTAAGGTTAAATTGTGCAACATAAGCAGAGTCTCAAGGAGCTGACCTACTGATGAAAGAGGAACTAAGTCATGCATGAGAGGAGACACAAGGAACTAAATGGACTGAGACTGAGCTAATGTCGGGTAGGAGCCAGAGGCTGGGACATACCTGCTCCTCAGTCAACTTAACTAGGACAGGACTGAAATTCAGTTTGCAAAAAGAAGTCTTAAAGAGCACAAGGAAAAATATTGCTTTCTCAGTAACTATAGGGGAGTAAAATGAAAATGAGATTGCCAACTTCTACGATAGGCTCTTGGGGAAAAGCTGGAACCTAATGGTCAGACAGAGCCATAGGGAACTGAGGGAAGAAAGGCTGCCTGCAACTTAGCTTTTGTCCAGCTTCATCGCCCTATAATATGTCTGTCAGTAACTGACTACCAGTGTATAGATAGACATTCTCACAGCCAAGCAGTCAACTGTTCTCAAGAAACCTGCTCCAAGAAAACTGCTACGAATGCACAGACAAGGCAAAGGAGGGTACAAAAAGAGGTCACATTCTTGAGCCTGTAGGCAAAGAAAAAAAAATGCCAAAAGCTCTTGGAGTAGGGAACACTGTACCGAGGATATTTTCACAGGAGATATGAGCCAAAAACAAAGTGAGAGCAGCTTACCTTACGCAGATGCTTGGCTTTTGGTTTTGTTTTGAATAACAGATAATATTACCTCCAATAAATACTAGAAAGTGACAGTACAGTTGGGGCAAGTTTTCAGAGATGCACCCAAAAATGCTCCTTAACTCCAGCTTCATTGCTTTATTTATAGTAATACCTCACATATCCAAATAACTAGACAACAGAGTGGCTCTGAATTATCTGGTTAACTGCTGTTTTAGTTTTTATTTGTTAAATTTATGTGTTAAAAATTCCTTAAAAAGTGCCACTTCATGGGAGGGTGGAATATGAACTTACAACTGTTTGTATGATCCTTTAGTTACTATTTGTTAAAAACAGCATTTTGAAGGAGTTCTCATAAAAACACAAACACTACTTTTAAGGTTTAAATGGAAAGCCAGAAAACAATAGTGAAATCTGAAAGCTGTCAGTCATTGAAAAGTGACAAGTTGCTTGAAAAACAGATTAGGACCTTAAATTCCAGGTACTTCTAAAAAATGGGGCCACTGAAAAGTACTCGTTAAATTTTTACTAGATTTAACAGGCTAAATCTAAGCAGTTACTGAATAGGTTATTTCAGATGTCTTGGAAATGGGAGGGAAATGAACTAAGCCTTAACCTCATCTCCTGACCTTGCTCAGAATATCACACACTCCAACTCTATCCAACTCTCTGCATCATGACTGACGAGGAATATAAATTCTCTTATTGGAGTTTCTGAAGTTTCTTTTTGTGTATTGAAAGATTCAGACAGACATTTTCTGAGCTCAGATTTTTATGTCCAAGCTTTTCTCGGGTATGGGTTTTTCCAGCTGAGGGTACTCTAAACTGCTATGCCGCTTGCTATATTTAATCTGTGAAGAACACCTCGTCCACATCTATGCTCAAATAAGTACCGAGATAGCCCCCAAAACCAAGAATATGTTTTGTTTATATTATTGGTTTTGGATCTCCTCCATTAGCAAAAATAAATGAGGATTTTATAATGAAATTACTTGACAGTATTCCCAATTGCCAAAAAGTATTAAATGGAGGCAAATAAAAAAATTGTGCATTAAAAAAAATTTATTCAGTAATAGCCAAAGACCCAATTTTCTCCACCACTACACTTCCAAGTTTCTCTTTGACCTTACATTCATTCTCCTTTATCACCTCAAAAGTAAAGCAAAGTTCATTTTAATATAAATGACTGGTAAAATATCTGCATACATTAAAATTAATCTGCATGCCATAATTGGAGCTTTTAAAAAAATTCACATTTATATGAATACATTCACAATGCATGTATACTAAGGTACACGGATGACAATGAGGCCACTGAACAAATCTTCAGGAAGAAAATTTACCTCTTTTCCTCCCTACAGAAGGCATCCTTCTGTGGGCCTAATCCATGCGATTTACAAACTTTATTTGTAAACATTTTTATTTACATTTTTTTACAATTAAAGTAAAAATATTTTTATGTACAAAAAACTTTGTTTTTTGTAAATAAAAAGTTTAATTAAAACACGGCCACGCTCATTTCTTTGTGTATTGTCTGTGATTTCAACTGAGACTACATAGCTTGCAAAACCTTAAATATTGTTTGGTCCTTTACAGAAAGTTTGCCAACCCCTGACCCAAGGCAATGGTCCGTAACCAGGGCTGTTCATCAAAAATCACCTGGGAGGCCGGGCATGGTGGCTCACGCCTGTAATCCCAGCACTTTGGGAGGCCAAGGCGGGCGGATCACGAGGTCAGGAGATCGAGACCATCCTGGCCAACATGGTGAAACCCCCAACCCCGTCTCTACTAAAAATACAAAAATTAGCTGGGTGTGCTGGTGCGTGCCTGTAATCCCAGTTACTCAGGAGGCTGAGGCAGGAGAATGGCTTGAACCAGGGAGATGGAGGTTGCAGTGAGCCAAGATCACACAACTGCACTCCACCCTGGCGACAGAGTGAGACTCCGTCTAAAAAAAAAAAAAAAAAAAAAAAAGGGAACCTTTTTCAAAAGATACCTGTCTGCAGCACAACCCTCACCCCTGCCCCTTTTCTGATTTAGTAGAGTTGGTTAGGTACCACTGCTCTAAGGATTTAGTAGCACCAAGAGTCATCTAGAATCTTCAGCTTCTGTGATTGCAGAAAGCAAAGTGGCAGCATTCTATACAATGTGGGTATTCCATTTTGCCCCTACTGAATGCTAAGTAAGTCACACAATCTACTATAAATAGCACTGGCATTTAATACTTATTTAATATTTTTTGACCACTTCCTCCTCCTTGAAACTCTTCATCTTTGACTTCCATAGTTTCCCTCTCCTGGAGGAACACATTTCAACTCTCATTTTCTATGGAGTCTTCTGACTTCTCATAATTAATTGTGATCCTCTTTCCCAGCTCTCCTGTGTCATTCTTTACATACTTCTAAGGCTAAACCATATTTATTCATGTTTACATTCAAAGTACCTAGCATTGTGCTGGTAGAAAGTGGGCACTCAAGTATTTGATAAACAGATAGGTAAATTCTAAACTCTATATTGTATGGGAACTTGACTAATATAATACCCAAGGAAACAATAAACACAAAACTATACTGAGGGAGCGAAGGCTGAAGAAACATGAAAACTCTCACGTCTGAGGCACACACAGCTCTCTATACTCTCTGGAAAAAAATAACCAACCTGATTTTTCCCTCTAAATTACTCTCCTCCCTTTTCAAACCGCTCAAGTTGCAAACAACACTGAAACACTAATTAACCAAAACAGAGGAATTTTGTGCTACGCCATGACTTCCCTAGTCAATTTATACCTAGCCTGTTATTAAGGCTTCACACTATTATCCAGCTGAAGCCCTTTCTATCTTCAAAGTCCACCAACAATGAGTGCCCACTTATTTATTAGAACACTACTGAGCACAAAGAAGACATCAAGCACCATATTAAGAGTTTTCTATGCATTATCCCCATGTCATGCTAGGCTGGGCAAAGAAAATACAGTCTTACTCTCACAGAGTCGTCAATACAGTGGAGAAGAAAGGCTTGCACATGTGTATCAAATACAATGCATATTGTGTTATGCTGTATGACAGAAACAAAGTGTGAAGTTTGAGCTGGATCTCAAAAACAGAAGTTTTGAGAGGCAGCTAGGAGGAAAAAAGAGCCGCAAGCAGAGGTGAAAATCAGTATGTGCACCGCAATGGGGTCAGAGACAGGATGCCTGGAAAACCCAGAGGAGAGAGAATGAGATAAGGATGGAAAAGTGGGTTAAGACAAGACTTCTGAATGGCAGGCTGAGGCCTCTGGACATTATATTGTATGCAGTAAGACATCATGAAAGGTTTCCAGTTAGGGAGTGGCATTAGCTTTTAAAAGCAGACATCAGGTAACTATCAGTAGTATGCTGGAAGGGTGGGAGGAGCAAGACTGGACATAGGGTAGCATTAAGAAAGAAAAGGCAGACATCCCACAAATAGGACTGACATGACTGATATGGAAGAAGGAAGAGTTGATGGTAAAGGATTCAGAAACAGAATCAGGTTTGGGGAGGGGCGGGTGATGAACTGGTTTAGACAGGTTGAGTTTAACATACCCGCAGGACATCCATGTAGAGTAGACAAATGTGCTGCCATCATTATACTTCATTCTTCACAGTGACTATTGTATATCACCTGTCTCCTGAAAAATCCTGCTTTTACCCTTCCCCATCCCTTCCTATCTGAGTTGAAATTCCTCTCTAATGTTGGAAGACCCTGCAATCATCCCACCTTACTCAACTGGGGTGGGTCTCAAAGACCTATTCTGGTATGGCTAACCTATTAATATTTCCTAGACTCATTCCATTTTTTTAACCTTACCAGCTCTAGGAAGCAGTCTGAACTATCTCAATAGGTAAGACTCCTCCCAGACAGAAGACACCCTGTTCTTTAAAATGCTAAGTACTCCACTGGTACTGAGTAAATAACAAAAGTGAAGACTACGTGGAAATCGTCTTTTTATTTTTCAGAGGCTACAAATATATGTGGAGGGTAATATCACAATATTCTTACATAGGATGTGTATAGGGTTTTTGTCCTAAAAATTAACAAGATATTACTACTTAATAGAACATATTAATAGGAGTCTGATTATGTCCTAAATTCAGTACTATTTCCATCTTTATTAGAAAACTGCTAAGCTGTAATCATTGTTTCTTTAAATGCGATTTTGGAGTGTAGCTTAAAAGACAGTCTAGCGTAACCTGGTGATTAGGAGTTCTGGCTTGGGAGTCAACTGACCCTGGATTCAAATCCCAGCTCTGCCACTTACTAGCTACAGTCAGGTTACTTAACTCATCTGAGCCTCAATTTCCTCACATGTAAGATGATAATACTTCCCTATCTCACAACATGATTATAAGCATTAAAAAGGATCATATAATTAAAAAACTTAGAACAGTCCCTAGCACACGTTAAGTGTCTAACAAATGTTAGCTATTTCTACTACTAGAAAAAGCAGGAAAACTGTTCAGAGGATTTCATAAGACATGAGTAAAATTTAGTTTGAAAAAAGGGAACGTTTAGGAGTGACCTGAGGACAGTCATCAAGTATATGAAGGGTTTTTTATAAGGAAAAAAAAAAACCCCAAATATTTATTTAATGGAAGGAGACAGATCTAAAATGGCTTTAAATTAAGAGAAATACTTAATTTATACAGAAGGATGAATTTCTCAACTCTGAAGAGTGTTATATATTACTAGTCTTGTTTCAGGTTACTTGGGTAGAATCACAATTTTTTTTTTTTTTTTTTTTTTTTTTGAGACGGAGTCTCGCTCTGTCGCCCAGGCTGGAGTGCAGTGGCCGGATCTCAGCTCACTGCAAGCTCCGCCTCCCGGGTTTACGCCATTCTCCTGCCTCAGCCTCCGGAGTAGCTGGGACTACAGGCGCCCGCCACCTCGCCCGGCTAGATTTTTGTATTTTTTTAGTAGAGACGGGGTTTCACCGTGTTAGCCAGGATGCTCTCGATCTCCTGACCTCGTGATCCGCCCGTCTCGGCCTCCCAAAGTGCTGGGATTACAGGCTTGAGCCACCGCGCCCGGCCAATCACAATTTTTTGATATATTTAAGAACAGGGCAAAATTTTTTTTTTTTTTTAAAGAGAGGACTTCACTCTATCACCCAGGCTAGATGGACATAGTGGCACAATCATAGCTCACCACAGCCTTGAACTCCTGAGCTTATGCAATCCTCCCACCTCAGCCTCTTGAGTAGCTAGGTCTACAGGAATACACATTTCAAAATTTTTATATTTTTTTGTAGAGATAGTGGTCTCGCTTTGTTGTGGAAGCTGGCCTTCAACTCCTGGCCTCAAGCAATCCTCCCAGTCGGCCTCCCAAAGCACTGGGATTACACGTGTCAGCCAGTCCTCAGGCCAAAGATCTTATCTTGAGTGGCTTGTAAAAAATCTTGCATAGGGGTAAGAAAGGTGAACTAAATGGCCTTCTGAACTCTTTCTCTTCTTGTAATCTGTGATATAATCTGACACCGGTACCAATTAGAATAACAGCTATCTGCAGAGGCAGGCGGATCACCTGAGGGCAGGAGTTTGAGATCGGCCTGCCCAACATGGTGAAACCCTGTCTCTTCTAAGAATACAAAAAATTAGCTGGGCATGGTGGTAGGCGCCTATAATCGCAGCCACTTGGGAGGCTGAGGCAGGGGAATTGCTTGAACCTGGGAGGTGGAGTTGCAGTTAGCTGAGATCACGTCACTGCATTCCAGCCTGGGCAACAAGAGTGAAACTCCATCAAAAAAAAAAAAAAGCTATCCAATGTAGATACCCTTAGTAATCTCACCAGCTAGCTTTATCCAGAAACAATAAATTCTTCAAATATCCTTCTCTCAAGTATCTCCTTAAACAAATTCAAAAAAGCAGTGATAACTCATAATTTTACTTGGAAATTTGCATTTCTTGGCTAGATGACTGGAGAGTAAGAATAGATGGTACAGATGTGGTATCTCCATATGGCTTCAGTAGAAACTGGAAATCATACTGGAAAAATATATATCTGTCTAAACTGCAAAAACAGGGCATCAAATCATAAAAGCCTTAGTACTCTGGCAAATTTTTCCTGGTCCATCTTGGTGCTATATAATTAAAGATGGTGTCAAGGAGATGAAAATGTTCATGCAGAATGGCTTTCCTCCTTTGATCCTTGTGGCTGACACGAACCTTGGAAAATTGCTTGTGGCAGCAAGAACATAAAAACCAAACACACGCACCTCCTGCTCTACTGAGCCCTCTCATCCTCAACTCTGACCCACCTGGCTGCTGATACATACACTTTAATCTCAAGCCCTAGCCTCCTTATCTCTGTTCTTTTCTTTGGGGCAAGCGAACAACTTTGGAGTCAACACCAGGTACAGACTGAAATTTGTCTTGAAAGCACAGAGGGGTCAGTACTCCAGTTTTCGATGATTTTCGATGAGTGTTCATGACTTACTTTTCACCTAGAAATCCAGATGAATAGGAGCCAGAGCAAACAGGCTCACAGGCTCACGGGATAAAATGCCTTAAAAAGTCAATTAGGGGCCGGGCATGGTGGCGCATGCCTGTAATCCCAGCACTTTGGGAGACCGAGGCGGGTGGATCACCTGAGGTCAGGAGTTCGCGACCAGCCTGACTAACATGGTGAAATCCCGTCTCTACTAAATACATAAAAATTAGCCGGGCATGGTGGCGCATGCCTGTAATCCAAGCTACTTGGGAGGCTGAGACAGAAGAATCGCTTGTACGTAGGAGGTGGAGGTTGCAGTGAGCCAAGATCGTGCCATTGCACTCCAGCCTGGGCAACAAGAGCAAAACTCCGTCTCAAAAAAAAAAAAAAAAAAGTCAATCAGGGAAGCTGATTACCTAGTTTATACTAGTTTATATGTACTTTATCTAGTTACATAAAGCTTTTCACTCTTTTTTTCCCCCTCCTATTGATTGATAGCCCTTTTATTGCTTAGACAAATTGACACAGGGAATAGTAGAGAATAAAACTTAAATCTAGAATTTTGGTTACCTGATAGCACATCATGTAAAAATGATATAATGAAAGAAGCAAAACTGAAGGCTAAAAGGAGTTTCAAAAATTATTTCAAACCTAAACGTATAAATGTTACACTCCTATCCCCTATATAAGTTGTTTAAACTGTGACATTCTAAGGAAAGGAAATGGAGCAAAAGTTCTTCCCTTCTGCCACTATTCCTCAGTGCTCACGCCTGTAATCTCAGCACTTTGGGAGGCCGAGGCGGAGAGATGGTCTGAAGTCAGTTTAAGACCAGCATGGCCAATGTTGCGACACCCTCTCTCTATTAAAAATAAAAAACATTTTAAAAATTAGCCAGGCATGGTGACACACACCTGTAGTCCCAGCTACTCGGGAGGCTGAGGCAGGAGAATTGCTTGAACACAGTGGAGGGTGCAGTGAGCCGAGATTGCACCACTGCACTCCAGCCTGGGCAACAGAGCAAGACTCCATCTCAAAAACAAAAACAAACAAAAACAATAACTGTAAGTGGTGGCTACTATTTACCAAGTCCTAATCATGTGCCCAGCACCACCTTAAATCCTATATACTTCCTCTTTTAATTCTGGCAATAATTCTGGGAGGCAAGTACTGTCATTATCTATCCCCTTTTGCAGGTGAGGAAAACATGGCCTGGAGAAGTAAATAACTTACTCAGGATCACTTAGCTAGTAAATGACAGAGCTGGGATTCAAACTCAAATCTGTTACTAAAGCTTGTGTTCTCAATTCCCAGTATTGTTCCATTCCCTAGATCGAGGAACAAGTTTCATTATTTATAACACACTACACTTGGGGAAAAAATTATCTCCCTACACTATAACACTAAAAATTAATCAAAATAATTTATAATAGTAAAACCCATACAAAGTTCTGATGCTTCAACAAATAGGTCCAAATAAATTAAATCTCCATTGAACTTAGCAATATTGACAGATGTGTGTTGTTGCTTCACATAACACGTAACAGTAGGCGTTGCATTTGTTAATAATGTTTCAACATTAGGGACCAAAACTGCTTTTGTTCTGACTATAGGAGCTGTGTCAAGCGACAAAACGCTAACGAGTCAAGATACAGAAATATTTTCCAGGGATATTCATAATGTCAAGCAATAAATAAAGGGGTAATAAGGTTTACAGCACAATCACTTTCAAGTAAGTATCATTCTTTTTTATATCTGCATTTGTTTTAAGGACTAGGAAATAAAAACATAGTGCTATAGTTCTCAGAAATCAGCACAGTAACATGAAGAAACCTAAAACCATCAAATAAAACTCACATTTAAAAAACAGGGCTTTCTAGGCTGGGCGCGGAGGCTCACGCCTGTAATCCCAGCACTTTGGGAGGCCGAAGTGGGCAAATCACCTAAGGTCTGCAGTTCAAGACCAGCCTGACCAACATGGTGAAACACTGTCTCTACTAAAAATACAAAATTCGCCAGACATGGTGGCGCATGCCTGTAATCCCAGCTGCCTGGAAGGCTGAGCCAGGAGAATCACTTGAACCCAGGAGGCAGAGGTTGCCATGAGCCGAGACTGCGCCACTGCATTCCAGCCTAGGCAACAAGAGTGAAACTGTCTCAAAAAAAAAGAAAGAAAAAGGAAAAACAAAACAAAACAGAGCTTTCTATTACTATCTACATTTTTTAGGATGGGGAAGATAAACATTTTCACAGTTAAGGTCTCACTACAACAGAAATGGTCTGACCTCTGAATTCTCATTTGTACTAACACTGATACTAGGATTTGAGACTATCCTAAAGCAAATCTCAAATGTCATCTTTGAACCCATATTTCTTCACATTGCTTTTTATGTAAAACTATTAATAGAAGACTACTTTTCAAAACATATCATTCCTGATCATCAAAACGATAGCCCCCCCCTTCCCATTACCATTCCATCCAAAAACTACCATCTCAGAGTCTTTGTGAAATAAGAGGTTATGTAGTAACTACAAACACAGTTATATGTTTGGCAAAACCTATCTTTTAAACAATGAAACTGGAGAGCAAAGCTATTAAAGGTACATTTATGGATGTAATTTTAATAAAGGGTTCAAATGAGAAAAATAAAAATAAATCTTCCCATTCATTGTTTCAAAGTAAACCATATGTGTCATAAGTACCAACTGAGATGACACTACTATTCCAATAGAGCAATGTAATATCTTACTAATATGGTTATTGGTAGTGAAGACTACAGGAACATTAACACAGCTTCAGAAAAGCTCCTGTGAAATTCACTGAAAGTTATCCAAAGTCATAAATGTTGTGTTATACAGCTGAACTACAATAAAATACTTCATTCAGCAAGAGCTAACACTTTCCTGTTGAGAGGCTACTGTCATCTTCATTTGTAATGACCATAATAACTTTATGATGGAGATGAAAACATATCAGAATTATGAAAAATAAACTTGAATGAAGACTTTAACACAAAATATACTCGAATTAACCAAACTGCTTGTTTTCTAAGTAAACAGCCTCCAAAAAGATTTTAATTCTCTTTGAAAAGTAAAAAAAAATTGAATAGTATAAATATTGACTCATTCCTTTTTGTTGAGTGGTAAATAAGATAAACCCGGCCTTGGATTTTGCTGGCTCAGAAAAAAAAAAAAAAAAAAAAGCCTGCAATTTAAAATTATACTCAGTTAATAATGCAATACACTCTAACATAAGCAATTTCCTCTTTAATGAGTTTAAATAATTTTTATTCTCAAGAGGCAGAAATAACAACTTACCAGCTTCGTGCCTCTTTTAATTTCCTTTTGGACATCTTCAATAGAAAATCCACCAAGACTTTCATTATCAGAGTGTGATGATACCAGAGCAGATGAAAAGAGCTATAAATTACATTTAAAAAAAAATAAGGTTCACATATAAATTAATTACAGTAAAACAGTAAATAAGATGTTAAATTTAAATGGTAATTTTCTAGTAAAAATGGCATAGCATTAGTGATAAACCATTTCTTAAAATTTAACTGAGTTTTCTTTGGTTTTTGTTTTTTTTTTTAGTATTCAGGAACATTCATGTGTTATTAAGATTCTCATGAATCGGTTCAAGGTCTCTGTTGCTGCCGGTATACTTACCATGCACTTATGGTGCGCTGCCACCTTCTGGTTTTCAGATATTAATAACTGTCCACATTCCTTGTCTCTATTTGACTTACAAAAGCCACATTTGCGCTGTCTTGTAGGCCCTTTTTTCTGTTCAACTGAGCTTGACATGATTTTTAAATTGCCTTTAGAATGCCACTTTAAGCCTCAAGAAATGCTACAGAGAATAAGAAGGGCGACAATGTTAATTTTATTTTAAAATCAGTTTATACATATTCATTAAAGCTGTTAAAAATTTGACCTAGGTTTTAATATACACATTTTAAAATATTTATTTAGTATAGACAAATTAAGCCCCTTGAAGCCCCAAGAAATGCTACAGAGAATAAGAAAGGTAACAAAGTTCATTTCGTTTTAAAATCAGTTTATACATATTCAAGTAAGTTGTTTAATGTTTGACCTAGGTTTTAATACATACATTTTTAAACGGTTATTTAGTATACATAAATTAACATTAAAATCTAAGGTGCCTCCATAATCAATACAGATAGACAGACAGACAGCTAAATGAAGTTTAGAGTAACTGAGAAAAATCAAACCGCTCCCAAATTGGAGGCTATGTGAAATAACTGACACTATTTCTGTGCAGATAAAAATGTACAATGTATAATATTAAATTATCACCTGCTGGCATAATTAATGTAAAATATTTTTCATGTGTAGCTAGGTGCCCTTTCAAGGAGATAAAGAATTATACCTCTTAAGAACAGGGCAAAAGCTACTAAGGAAACTTCAGAATACTCCGTGGGAACAGAATTCTACAACTGAACAATTTCTCGAAGTTCACATATTGATAAAACAATAAAAGTAAAATGAATTTACCTAACTACGACTTTGATGCACTTTAAAAATTATTTCTGAGTTAAAAAAAAATCAGGTATATGTCTTTAATAAATTAATTTTTGCTATTCTATTCCATTTTCAAGTAAATAAAAAGTTAAGCTTCTAACAGTCTATTTAAAAATGCAAACTTTAAGACCCAATTATTTATAAAACAACCATATTATATGACTGTAAGATTTACTCCAAGCCTGCTTATAAATTAAAGTCACAAACTGATAGTGGTCTTCTAAATGTAGTAACTTCCATACTTAAATTAGTAATATTGTGTAAAGGAAGAAATTTTTTTCTCAATGAGCCTTAAATTTGGTCACATTATAATTATAGGTAGTACAGGGTAGTCAAAAAAAAAGGGAAGGAAAGCTGTAACATGAAAGGTTTCAGATTTAGATCATCAATCTTAATATGGATTCCTCAGAAGAAATTTAAAACCAGTTACTTGATTTGTATAGTTTTCCCAAATCAACAGGACTAAGCAGTTCAAGATCCAGGTTGCCACAACACACATCACAATCAAGAAAAATCTCAAACTTTTGTCTTAAAATTAATTTACTAAATTCTTTCCATTTGTCTATATATTTGAACAGTTTCATAATACTATGTTAAAAAAATTTTCTAACACTACATTGCAGCTTTCCGAGAAGCATTAGTTCACCAACAAGAACAGTAGCAGCTGTATGCTAGGAAGGTAATATCTACAAACTATTCAGTGCTTTTCAATATAAAATTCAGATACTTAATCAAAATCTAATCTGAAGCTACAAAGAAAACATGTCTTCTCATCCATTTATGTCTAGAATTTTCTTTTTAACACAACTTCAAAGGCCATGACAGTCTCTGCTTTGATAGGTTTAACAAACTCTTAATGCTATCTATAATTTTAAATATCTCAGTCTTCCAAATGGCAACGGATACTTTACCATAGTACTGTATTCATAGCACTGGCTATAAACCGTGAAACTGATTGAAAACAGGCAGCAAATACTTTTAGGATTAAAGAAAAAAAAAAAAAAAGGACATAACAGAGAAACAAAAGAAACAAAAGGGAAGTGTGTTTGCATTTGCTCAGGCAAGTATGTGTTCGGTTGCTTTATCAAGAATATAGCTGCCCAAATTTTTAGAATCAACTATGCAAAATACCAAAATCCATAAACAGCATCAGAATTTGCTATTATATTTGAGTTCTAAATTAGTTTCTTTACTACTATGCAATGAATAGTAGGCACTCTGAAATCACCATAATAATGTATTCAGCATTACTCCCGGTCATCCTGGCCAGCTGAAAGGATGGCACAGTATAAATCAAATCCGGTACAGACATCTTCAATGTGTAATTTCCATACAATCCTAGCACTGGCTATAAAACTGGCTTAAGATAAAGAAAATTTCTAGAATGGAAAAAATCACTTCGTATTCTTAAAATTAATTCCGAAATGGCATCCCCAAAATCCTATCTATATTGAATTCTGCCTCTTCCAATTTATAAACAGGCTAATTTCTCATCCTAATTTTGAGAACCTGCTTTTCTAGATATCAAACACCCCAAAATCTAAAAGAGAAAAAAGGTACACTTTATTTTGCATTCAAAAATATTCTAGTGTATTTTTTCTGTAATCAGTTTAAATTTAATTTGTAAAGTAACAAGAGTCACAAAAAAAGTGCACCAAACCAATTAAAAACTTTCCCCAATGTGCAATTACTAAATGGATTTTTCCACTAAAATTCAAATAATACATCTGTGCATATCTTGGTAATTTTTTTAGTCTCCTTGTAAAACATGAAGTGGAGAACATCATGGAAACAATGACTCCTAGCAAAAAATGTCTTTATCATAAAAGTACAGATTTTTATCTAATGTTGTCACATTTGTGGTCTCTACTTAAGTAGAATAAGGGCATTCCAAGGACCAATACTAAGGGGTTCATAATGATCCACAGCTATATGGCATTTTAATTTTAGTCTAAAAGGTTTTTCAGGCCATGCGGAGATCAAAGTTTGATGCTTTCACGCAACAATGAAGCCTTTTCTTTAAAAGAAACATCGCATTATGGAAAACACTACAAAGCAGAAATAGAGAGGCAACAATAACGGCGTGTAATACATAATTTAAATGCCTGGAAAAAAAACAAAAACTAGATTAGTTAAGCTTAAGCAATCAATGCATTTCTGATTTTCCAAGATGCTGCGAAGCACCAAGGTAGAAATAACCTGAAACATCAGAGAGAGCATTCAAGAACCAACTCCAGAGCTCATTCAATGCCTGGTATCTGAAAAAGCATGTTCACAGAAAAACAAACAAAACAACAAAAACTGCAGTTCCGGAAGATTAAAACATTCCACGCGACAGCAAGTTGAAATATACAAATCAAAATAGATAACAAACGTGATTCCCCAAAGAAGCAGTATTTCTAACAGGAAAGTTACAGTGGACAGAAATAAACGAATAAGATATACCGGAAGGGCACCTGAATTTGGTTGCACGATATTATTACATGCTTCGCACTGCTTTTTGCGGTTATTCAAAAGGAAACTAAAGGAATTTTCCAGTTGTTTCAAACCCAAGGGTAGAGAAATAATTTGAACAGTATAAATAAGACCTGACATTACGTAGTAAGGCGATGAAAATAAAAGGTTTTCTAAAAACAAAAGATTTTCTAACTTCCACGCAGAATACCAAAATGAATAGAAATTGGAAAAGAATACCGTGGTGTTCATCCATATAATGAAAGACGGTACACATAAAGTACCGGATCCTCTCCGTTATTTATTCCCCCAATACACACTAGACTCCAAGATCTCCCTCTAATCAAGCGCTAAAGTCACAAAACTATCTTCCTCTAAAACACTTCAGCAGGTTCCTTTCCGTCGTAAAGTCAGGGTCCCCTAAACGTCCTTTTCCAATGCTCCCGAATCCAGGAAAATATCATCCTACCACTTTCTTTATGCCCCCTCCCCCAAGAGTTAGCCCTCTCACAGTCTTCGTTGTAAGCTTCCCCTTATACCCCAGTTTCACCCCTAATTCCCCCCACCCCGGAGTTTTTCCTCGTTCCGTAAGGCTAGCTCTTTTGCCATCCTAACAATTCTTCCTCTTCCTCTTCCCAAACTGGGAGTCTCCCTCCTTCCCAAATATGTTCTAAGCAATGGCAAAAACTAAAAATTCCCAGTTTTTTCCCTCCTCAAATGTTGCGCCCCCTCCCCCGAAGTCTAGGCGTAAGCCTAACCTCTCCTTCTGCACCTCCAAGGCACTTTCTCAGCAGCCTCTCCGCCAAGCGTCTACAATGAGCGGCGCTTCTGGGGTCCCTGACAATAAAGCGAGACCACCAAGAGTCCCCTTTAACAACGGGCAGGGGCGGCGGCCTGGCCACCGCCATCCTCCTTGTCTTCTCCCGCCGGGCAGAGAATGGGGGGCCCCAGGGTTCCGTGGGGACTCACCGGCAGGGCCCAGAGGCGGACGGCAGGAGAGAAGCGCCAATGAGGGTAAAGAGAAAGAAGTCGGTCTCGGTTCTCCGGCAGTGCCTGAGAGCGGGGCTCTGTCGCCGGAGGTTGTTTCCTTTCATTCGAGGAGAGACGGGCTCGCGGAGCGCCCTTACGTCGCCCCCCTCGCACGCACACGACCCACAGAGCGTTGATACGTCCCGAGCGCGCCGCGGGCCCTGATTGGCCGCAGAGAGGGGGCAGCTGAAGCCGCAGAGACACAGCGCATGTGCAGAAACCACCCCCTGTACGGCTCGAGGCGGCAGGCCCCGCCTCCTGTTCGCGCGCGGACCTTCTATTCTCCGCTCCGCCGCTCCGCCAAGTGTTTGGGGGCAGGATCCGAGGAGATAAAGAGATTCAAAGATATCGCTGTGGGTTGGGCGGAGAAGGGGCAGGGTTGGGACTGGAAACCGTTGGACAGGGGCCCTGGGTAACCAGTTCACAACAGTGATTCATGTAGACAGGCCTTATCCCTTGCACTTGTTCACCGAGGCCTTTTCACATCCATTATTTCATTGTACTCTCGTGGCATCTCTTTCAGGTCCTCCGTTCATTTTATTGCCAGGAAAGACTGAGAAGCTCGTAGTCAAGTCAGCCTGCCAGCATTTCAATCCTTGGGCGAATCGTTTTAACCTTTATACCTTTTTTTTTTTTTTTTTTTTGGTCTTTAAAATGGTGATAAAAATAGTGCCTCACGGGTTTGTGGTAAGGAAGAAATGAAATAATGCAACTAAAGCATGTTATTAGCATCCCTGGCATATAACAGACTCTCCATAAATGCTGGGATTATCATAATCAGAAATGATAAGGTGATTTTCTTTATAATCTACACATGTAAACCAGACACCTAGATGAGTGCTTTCCTCTTTGGTGTATTGGAGCCATGCTTGGGTTTGAACTCCGGCTCCGCCACTTCTAGCTGTATGACCTTGATTGCTTTGTATTACCTCTCAGTCCCTCAGTTTCATCCTGTCCAAAATGGAGATCATAATGGTATTTGTCTCAAAAGGTAGTTGTGAGAAATGAGATAATACATGTAAATCACACAGAATAATGCCTAGGCATATAGTATGTCCTATGTAAGGGTTAGCTTTTGTTATTTGCTATGGGCTTCACAGACTTTAACAACAACAACAACAACCACAAAAAGCCTTAACAAACTAGTGAAATTTTAAAGATGCTCTTCAAGAGCCATTTTTCCTGTAGTGGGGGTGGATTTCCACTGTTTTGATCCAGTGCTGTTTCTATGCTGTTTCGTCAATCTTTTTACTTTTCTCTGCAATGTCAACTTTAAAGTGTAATTTCCCAAGCAAACAGTGACCATGGTGGTGTGACGTTGAACTCTTCAAATAGGTACCTAATAAGGGTGGACAAATCAGCCATTTAGCTGCAAGGAACCCTTAGCCCTTTTACCCAAGGCCCTATGCTGTGAAAGGGAGTGGCTAAAGATTTGCATAAGAAGATCCAGAATGTGTATTCCAAACATTTATGGTGAACAAGAAGACAGGTTTCCCAGCATCATTTTCTACCAGCTTTACACACTTACTGATGCCAGGATGAGACTGACAAAATACAATGCCTAGGCAGTATGCCATCTTTTTAAGTCCCCGCCCCAAATCCCCACATTTTGCTATCTTTTATTCATTATTCATTATTTCATCCATGCATTCATTTCAACAAACTTTGATTCAATAAACACTTGCAAAACTACTAAGTTCCAAACACAATGGAGACCTAGATCAATACAACTCAAACCCTGCCCTTGAGCTCGTGGTCAAAAAGAAGAGACAGCAAGCAGACATATACAGTATGATGTGATAAATGCTATATTAGAGACGTGTGGCTGGTACAGACATCTTCTGCCTATTATGTACAAAGCACCATGCTGAGGTAGGACACAACAGTAACTAAGACACAGCCCTTGCCTTCAATTGTTTACAGTCTATCAAGAAAAAGATAAATAGTTACAATAGGAGATAACTGCACTAAGTGCCTTAAAAGGTGGAAAGGAAGTGCAGAGAGAGTTCAGGAGAGGGAGATTATCAGTGACTAGTTACTTCCAGGCCCCAAGTCTGGTAGCCAGTCCCAATTAGCATGACTGATAGATGCAGGCTGTTATTTCAAGGTCTACAGAAAGGAATCGGATTGTGATAACATGCCCTTAATGCCTGGGGATATAGCGTGAGATCTAGTCATCTCTTACTGATTCACCAATACACTCTTACCAACACTCTTCCAGTTTTTTTCTTCAGGCTCAAGCTCTCACTTTTTCCACCTCATTCTCAGCAAAGGTATTAACTTCATGACTTATTTAGCAAAGGGCCATCTGAGCTAAGCTACTTTATCTTATACACCTACCCTCTCATGCTGCCTTCAAGACTCAGAGAAAGAGCTGTCCCGCTTGCTTTCTAAAGCTTTTCAAAGCTGCGCTTTTAATTACATCTTTTCCATGCTCTGGAGAATCTGATTCCCTACTTATTACCTGCTCCAGCAGCATCTACTGCCCTGCTCTCATTTGCCTTCAAACTATGGGATTCATCTCCTTTCACTGCCAGACTGCAATTGCTCCTTTGCCTCCAATTGCTCTCCAGTCATTCATTCAGCAGGCATTTACAGACATCTTCTGTATGCCACGTATTATGCCAGACCCTGGAGATTTGAAAAGGAACAAGATATGGCTTCTTATCAAAACACCAAATTGTATACATTAAATATGTACAATTCTTATTTGTCCATTAGATCTCAAGAAAGCTGGTGGGGGTGAAACAGATGAAAAAAAAGGGGGACACAGCTTCTTCCTTCAATAAATTCACAGTCTAATAAGGAAGAAAAACAGGTGAACAGAATTTTAGTATAATAGGTGAACTGCTATAATAGAATTATCTACCACAGGGATTGGTGGACTCAGTCCAAGAAATACATCACTGGGAGGCAATGTTTTTAGTTGGGTCTTGAAGGACAGGTCAGGGCCTAGAAAAGTCTATATTTTACATCACAACTTTACAAAAAATATACTCCAAGGCCACAGTTGATCTTTTTCCAAATCCAACAGCTTTTCTCTATCTTCATCTTTTTTTTTAATTGAGACAAGGTCTCGCTCTGTAGGTTGGAATGCAGTGGCATGATCACAGCTCACTGAAGCTTCGACCTCCTGGGCTCAGGTGATCCTCCTACCTCAGTCTCCTGAATAGCTGGGACTAAGATGCGCAACACCATGCCCAGTTAACTTTTGTACTTTTTTAAGTAGAGACGGGGTTTTGCCATGTTGCCCAGGCTGGTCTGTCTTCATTCTTGACATCTCTGTTACATTTGACATTTTTGGCCATCTACTTGTTCTTAAACTTTCACCTCCCTTGGCTCATAACAGCAATGCCCTGACTCTGGCTCTCTGGCTGCTCTTTTTTTTCTTTCATAGGTTTCTCTTCTTACTTTATAATGTTAACATAAGGCTGACTCTTCCCCAGACACAGTCTTAGACCTATTCCAGGTCCAGTAGTTCTTAAACTTTGGAAGTGAGAATTACCTGGAGAGTTTGTTATAAGTGCAGATATTTTGGCACTGCACTCTGGAAATTCTGAAGGTTTGGATCCAAGAATCTGCCTCCTTAAACTACCCAGGTATTCTGATGTAGATCTGTTAAGGACTAAGCATTAAGAAACCCCCCCCCCCCCCGCTTTTTTTTTTTTAAGAATTGAGACAGCCCCTTGACTTTCACTACCCTGTAAACCAATGCTTAGCAACCGCATCTGCTCTGCTTAGATCAGCCCTGCTCTTGACTTCAAATCACGAACTCCAGTACATGCAAATCATCCTCTTCAGCAACTAGGAAGTGACTCCTTTGTCCATTTTCAGTGTTTATATATAAGATACCGCTAGCATTTCTGCTCCTCCTTAAACCAACAACTAAATTCACCTACATGTGACCTCCTGGTTATAATCAACACCAGTAGATCACTCATGTATTCATTAAATACATATTGATCACCTACTATGTGTTAGATTAAAAATTAATATGATTCATTTTGGTGTAGTAGGGGAGATGGGCCTGAATCATGTAATCGCATAAACAAATGTAAACTTGCAAACATGACAAATACAAAAAGAAAGTGAAGTATTATGTATTTGCATTTTGTATATTGAATACATTTTGTATTTCTTATTCTTTATTTTTCAAGTGGATGGATTAAGCATTTTAAATGTTCCTGTGGGGAAAAAAAAGCTATTTATTTGTATGAAATGCTGCATAAGATTCAGATGTCCTGAGTACTAATCACTGGCCTGCCACTAACTAGCAGAGGTTACTTGGGCAGTTCATTTGCTACACTTAGCTTTAATTTATACATCAATTAAATGAGAATTGCAAGGTTGTTATGAGACACAAGAGAGATAATGATGATTGTGAATGTTCTTGTCCCAACAAATATGAAGGATGGTTTTTAAAAATATATCCCTTAACTGTCATATCATCTGATTGATCTACCTACTAGTGTTGGTTCCCAGCGTCTACTTAGTTTTTGTTGTTTTTTTTAAATTTTCACTTACTGTATTGGTGAGGCTTTATAGCATTCTTTTTTTTTTTTTCTTTTTTGAGACAGAGTTTCACTCTTGTTGCCCAGACTGGAGTGCAATGGCACGATCTTGGCTCACTGCAACTTCTGCCTGCCAGGTTCAAGCCATTCTCCTGCCTCAGCCTCCTGAATAGTTGGGATTACAGGCGTCTGCCACCATGCCTGGCTAATTTTTGTATTTTTAGTAGAGACAGGGTTTCGCCATGTTGGTCAGGGTGGTCTCGAACTCTTGACCTCAGGTGATTCACCCGCCTCAGGCTCCTAAAGTGCTGGTATTACAGGCAAGAGCCACTGTGCCCAGTCAACGTTCTTAATTCTATCCAGCCAATGGAAATACTCAGGCAACTAATTGAGGAGCTGGGGAGTCTGATGGACTTTGTTGTTGATATCTCTTCCTTGTTTAGCAATTTGAGGCTGGGTATGGTATAGACACAGCTCAGGAAACTAGCAACTGTGGGAGGGGAAATGCTTAGAGACACAGCAACATCTCTACAACATTGTTTATTGAGTGCTGAATAAACACAGAAGCTGATCTTAATTTAATATGTTGATGGCAATATTGCAGAAGTAACTAAACTTCACAGTACTGGTGCAATCATGAATCATTTCAAAAGGAGTTAACTCTGACTGCAGACAATGTATCAGGCAGTGCACTCAGTACTTTGTGTATATGGTCTTATTAGATCCTTACAATAGCACTGAGAAGCAGGGAATATTATTAGTCCCATTTCACAGAGGAAGAAACTGTTGAGCAATTAAGTAACTTGCTCAAATTCAAACAACCAGGAAGAGGAAAGACCATGTTTCAGGGCTACATTTGTTTTAGCTCCAGAGCACAAGCTCTTAATCACTGTGCTGTACTACCTCTTATTTACTTGCTCATGTTTTTATTATCTGTCTCCCGACTAGAATGAAGCTCTATCGGAGCAGGAGCTTTGTTTTGTTGTGTTCACTGCTCTATCCTCAGCCCATAGAACTCTGTGCCTGGTTAATAGTAGGCACTTAGTAAATATCTACTGAAGTAAGGCCCTGGAGAGAGAAGGAGAATCTAATGAAGAATGGGGAGAAGTGGAACTGAAATGGAATGAAATCATTTCATGAATTTTGTTTATAATTTAGCAGCCTGATTCCTACCCCAGCGACTCTGGCATATGTGTGAAATGGAGCCCAGCAACTATATATTTAAAACAAGCTCCCCAGGTGAGATCGTGATATACACAAATATATGAGAACCACTGACCTGCAGCCATCAAAGTGAAAAAAGAAAAAAAAAATAACATGGCTGTCTCATCAGTTACATTGGAATGTCCAAGAGACTTCATTCTGATTAATATCATTCTTAGGTAGTGAGGACCCACACGAATAACTAGCTTAACCACTGGGTCTCCAGTGAGCCTGAGAACCTTTGTTCCTGTAACCAACAGCCCTGTTTTTGTTGTTGGTTAAATAACATGATCAGACAGATCTACACTACTCTCAAATATTATAATAATAAGTCTAAAAGGTAGAGTAATTCCATATGGATAAGATTTGTGGGAAGCTAATATTCACAATAGGACATAATTCAGACAGGCAGGCAAAGAATCAAATGGCCTGGACACAAATCCTGGTTTCAGATTAACTTCTCAGTGTCTTCATTGTCTCATTTGTAAACTAAGGATGCTAGGAGTACCTTTCTCAAGGATTTTTATAAGGATTGTATGAGAAACTTACCACAATTTTTGGCTCATAGAGCTCAATAAAAGTTAGCTACAAGAGCTAGTTTATAATCAGTGATACCGAGTGGTTTTTATCTTATTTCACTTAGGAATAGCTAAGTTAATTGTCTCCAGTTTTCCTGATAAGGAGAATAGGAGACAAAAGGTCTTTGTTTCTTTTTGGGTTTTTGTTGTTGTTGTTGTTGCTGTTTGTTTGTTTTGAGATGGAGTGTTGCCCTGATGTCCAGACTGGAGTGCAATGGCGCAATCTCGGCTCACTGCAACCTCCGTCTCCCAGGTTCAAACGATTCTTCTGCCTCAGCCTCCTGAGTAGCTAGGATTATAGGCGCCTGCCACCACACCCAGATAATTTTTGTATTTTTTAGTGGAGACACGGTTTCATCATGTTGGTCAGGCTGGTCTCGAACTCCTGACCTCATAATCCACCCACCTCAGCCTCCCAAAGTGCTGGGATTACAGGCGTGAGCCACCATGCCCGGCCTGGGTCTTTGTTTTTTATTCATGCTGTTCTTGCTTCCTAGAACTCCTCTTGCAACTTTCTTGGATTAGCTGAGACCTAGTGGCCTTGAAGATTCAGTTCACATGTCAGTGTCCAAAAAGCCTTGACCTTATCCTTTGATTAGGTGAAGCTGCCCTCCTCTTTGCTTCCATAGCGCTCTGGCCAGACCTCTATTTCATCATTTACTGTATTATATTTAAATTTAAAGTATTTCATCTGTCTCTCCCACTAGATCTTTGGGAGAAGGGACTATGTCTTATTCTTTTTATATCCCTGGGAGATATCCCTAGCACACTGCCTGTACAATAAATATTTGCTGAACTTTCTCAGATGAACATGTGAGAGATCCGATGGTTACTACTCTTGGAAGAGCCTGTCCTATCTAAGATAGCTGTCCGTACTCTGGGCCTTGGCTCCTGTTCCTCCCTGTTGCCCTTACAGTCATGCAATGCAATTTAGCACCTAATTATATATCGTATAACGTATATTATTCTCTAATTGCTTCATATGTTAATCCAGCACTTATTTCCTCTTCCTTCAGGCACTAAGAAGTGATTATAAATTGAAAGTGGATGATCCAGCTGTAAGCCACACCCAGCTGTCACTCAACTCTGCTTACTGAATGCCCTAGCACTATGAATACAACTATTAGTCACCAGAGGTGAATGCAGATGAAAAAGTAGCATGATTTAAAACTACTGCCTGCAGCAGTACGTTCACACAGTAGGCACTCAATAAATATCTGTTGAATGAATAAATGATTTTACAAAAAGAGCAGTGCACTTGGTTAGGCTAGAGATCGGGAGCCCTGGCTTCTACTCAGATTTCTATCACTTCATTTTGAACTTGGAAAGTCATTTCTTGTTTCTGGGACATGCTTTTATATTCTGTAAAATATGAAGGAAGACCAGAAGATCTTTAAAGTCTCTTTCAAGTTTGTTTTCTATTTTTATTTTTATTTTATTTTATTTTTTGAGACAGGGTTTCACTCTTGTTGCCCAGGCTAGAGTGCAATGGCGTGATCTTATCTCATGGCAACATCCGCCTCCCAGATTCAAGCTATTCTCCTGCCTCAGCTTCCCAAGTAGCTGGGATTACAGGTGCCCGCCTCCACACCCGGTTAATTTTTTGTATTTTTAGTAGAGATGGGGTTTCACCATGTTGGCCAGCCTCCTGACCTTAGGTGATCCACCAGCCTTGGCCTCCCAAAGTGCTGGGATTCCTAGGCGTGAGCAACCGTGCCCGACCCTCTTTCAAGTTTAATATACAATTCTTCCTCCAAATAGTTTGAAAATTCCTCAGGTAATCACAGATATATGTCTTATGTACATTTTCATAGCACCTAGCACAGTGCTGTGCACATAAGAGGATTTGATAAATACCTAAAAAGTTAGAACCATCACGCTCCATAGTCACCTATAACCAACATTAAAATGAAACAAAATAACCAATGGACACTAAACTCTACTGTGAAACATACCTTATCTCTAAAAATGAGCCCTAAGGGAAAAATAGGAGAAAACCTGAAAATCTCTTCTAATTGTTGCATTTCAAAATCTTTAAGATATTTGTGATTTAAAATCCTAACTTAGGTTCCAGTTTACAATCAAGTTATTTCATTAATCGAAGTAAAAATTGAGTGCAGACAGAGTAACAATTGCAACTTAATCTTAGGCCCTCTCTCTTCTTGGTAATCATTCACACTCATCACATTATTTACCATGTTCATTACCACTGGGACTGATGACACACTCATTTATCTCTCCAGCCAATATCTCTCTAGCCAACATTTCTCCCCTAAATTCTAGGATCATATATCCAACTGCTTATTTGAAATTGCTTAGTTATCTCAAAGGCATCTCAAACAATCTGTCTAAAAGAGAACTCATGATCTTCTCCCTGGTACTGGCCCACTGTTTCCCAACTCAGTGACTACACCTCTATGCACCCAGTTCTGCAGGCCAAAGACCAAGGAGTTATTCTTGACACTGCCCTCTACTTCACTCCCCACATTCATCTCCACTTCATCATTAATCATGGCAATTTTGCTTTTTTCGTTTTTGAGATGGAGTTTCGCTCTTGTCACCCAGGCTGGAGTGCAATGGCGCTATCTCAGCTTACTGCAGCCTCTGCCTCCCGGGTTCAAGCGATTCTCCTGCCTCAGCCTCCCGAGTAGCTGAAGTTACAGGTGCCTGCCACCATGCCTGGTTAATTTTTGTGTGTATTTTTAGTAGAGGGGTTTCGTCATGCTGGCCAGGTTGGTCTCGAACTCCTGACCTCAGGTGATCTGCCCATGTTGGCCTCCCAAAGCGCTGGGATTACAGGCTGAGACACCGTGCCCAGCCTGCAATTTTGCTTCTTTTTTTTTTTTTTTTTTTTTTTTAAATAACATTCCCATGCTTTAATGAAGCATAATTTCTTGACATTGCAGTTTCTAAGTGCCCTGTCTTGAGGTTGGGAAAGCTAAAGGACAGTTAAAGGGCAGTCAGAGGTCAAGGTCAGCAAAGCATCACCTTTGACATTTGAAATCCAGCAGCAGGTATCACAGTGAACCCCATTCCAGCATCCAGGAAGTTTCTCTGCCCTGCCTCTCGTCCAGCCACCTCAGAATCTGTGTCTGCAGTGTTGGTCCTGTTTTCCTGTCTCTCCTCTGCCTTTTCTTTCTCTTCACCAACTTCTACCGAGTGCCTCTGATGTCCCAGACAGTGGCAGTGGGAGTACAAAGGCTAATAAACCTGGCCCTGGTCCTCAGAGAACTTATATTTTCTGTGCAGGTATTAAGTTATACTGTCATATATAGTGTTGACAAACATTGATACAGATTTCCTGTGAAGTGCAGAAGCACTGTCGTAGAAGCAGAGATGCAGAGGCAGCACTGGTGACTCACACATGGAGAGCTGGAGTTCTTGGTCTAGTGGGATAAACTGACCTGGACATCATTTCAGTGCAGCGGAGTGAGTGCTGGGATGGGCTCCCTCGGGGCATCTGGGGCTGGGTTTGTCTGGTGTTTAGTCTCCTGCCTGGTCCTTAGAGTTTATCAGTAAGATGAGCATTGGGAGGTTTCTAAGTGAAAGGAAAGGCAATCAACTTACCTGAAACCTGGTGTTCTGGGCCATTTGTAATTCACTGAATCTGTTTTGTCAGAGCAAGTCTATCATCTCTTTTGGATGGAGTGTGGCCAGCCCTGCCTTGCGAAGTAAGGAAATCAGGAAACGCTTGTCAGGTGACAACACCGTGCCAGACACTCTTCTAGGGGTTTCCACGTAAATCACTGTATTCATTTCTGTTGCTGCTTTACCACATTTCCACATATTTCATGACTTAAAACAATTGAAATTGTATCATCTCACAGTTCTGTAGGGCAGAAGTCTGACGTGGGTGTCACTGGGCAAAAATCACCATGTGGTCTGGGCTGCATTCCTCATTGGAGAATTGTTTCCAAGCGCTTTTGGCCAAATATAGTTACTTGTGGTTGCAGGACTGAGGTGTCTGTTCCCTTGCTGGCCATCTATTGGGGGCTGCCCTCAGCTCCTGAGGCCTCTATCTGGTCTTTGCACGTGGTCCCATCAGCTCAGGACTAGCTGGGCCAGGGACCTGGTCAGGCTCTCCAGTTCCCCTGTGTGCATTTCTCTTCTTCCACTCGGAGAAAGTTCTATGCCCTATTTTAAAATATTTTTTTGAGATGGAGTCTCACACTGCTGGCCAGGCTGGAGTGCAGTGGCGTGATCTCAGCTCGCTGCAGCCTCTACCTCCCAGGTTCAAGTGATTCTCCTGCTTCAGCCTCCTGAGCAGCTGAGACTACAGGTGCCTGCCACAATGCCCGACTAATTTTTGTATTTTTAGTAGAGATGGGGTTTCACCATTTTAACCAGGGTAGTCTCCATCTCTTGATCTTGTGATCCGCCTGCCTTAGCCTCTCAAAGTGCGGAGATTACAGGCATGAGCCACCTCGCCTGGACAGTTCTATGCTTTTAGAGGCTCATTGGATTAGATTGGACCTCCCTGGATAGCCCAGGATACTTCTCCCAAGGCCTGTGGCAAACCCCTTTTGCTGCGTGACATAGTCACAGGTCTCAGGGGTTGGAATCTCCCACCACAGTTACCGATCCACTTACTACAGCAGCCTGGGAGGTGCTTTTCATTGCCTCTGGTTAACAGATACCTTTTTTTTTTTTTTTTTTTGCAAATTGGCAGGAACATGAAGATACTTCTTTTTTTTTATATTTTATTTTTTATTTTATTTTATTTATTTATTTATTTATTTTTTTAATTATACTTTAAGTTCTAGGGTACATGTGCATAACGTGCAGGTTTGTTACATATGTATACTTGTGCCATGTTGGTGTGCTGCACCCATCAACTCGTCAGCACCCATCAATTCATCATTTTTATCATGTATAACTCCCCAATGCAATCCCTCCCCCCTCCCCCCTCCCCATGATAGGCCCCAGTGTGTGATGTTCCCCTTCCCGCGTCCAAGTGATCTCATTGTTCAGTTCCCACCTATGAGTGAGAACATGTGGTGTTTGGTTTTCTCTTCTTGTGACAGTTTGCTAAGAATGATGGTTTCCAGCTGCATCCATGTCCCTACAAAGGACGCAAACTCATCCTTTTTTATGGCTGCATAGTATTCCATGGTGTATATGTGCCACATTTTCTTAATCCAGTCTGTCACAGATGGGCATTTGGGTTGATTCCAAGTCTTTGCTATTGTGAATAGTGCCGCAATAAACATACGTGTGCATGTGTCTTTGTAGTAGAATAATTTATAATCCTTTGGGTATATACCCAGTAGTGGGCTGGCTGGGTCATATGGTACATCTAGTTCTAGATCCTTGAGGAATTGCCATACTGTTTTCCACAATGGTTGAACTAGTTTACAATCCCACCAATAGTGTAAAAGTGTTCCTATTTCTCCACATCCTCTCCAACACCTGTTGTTTCCTGACTTTTTAATGATTGCCGTTCTAACTGGTGTGAGATGGTATCTCATTGTGGTTTTGATTTGCATTTCTCTGATGGCGAGTGATGATGAGCATTTTTCATGTGTCTGTTGGCTGTATGAATGTCTTCTTTTGAGAAATGTCTGTTCATATCCTTTCCCCACTTTTTGATGGGGTTGTTTGTTTTCTTCTTGTATATTTGTTTGAGTTCTTTGTAGATTCTGGATATTAGCCCTTTGTCAGATGAGTAGATTGCAAAAATGTTCTCCCATTCTGTAGGTTGCCTGTTCACTCTGATGGCAGTTTCTTTTGCTGTGCAGAAGCTCTTTAGTCTAATCAGATCCCATTTGTCAATTTTGGCTTTTACTGCCGTTGCTTTTGGTGTTTTAGACATGAAGTCCTTGCCCATGCCTATGTCCTGAATGGTACTACCTAGATTTTCTTCTAGGGTTTTTATGGTATTAGGTCTAACATTTAAGTCTCTAATCCATCTTGAATTAATCTTCGTATAAGGAGTAAGGAAAGGATCCAGTTTCAGCTTTCTACTTATGGCTAGCCAATTTTCCCAGCACCATTTATTAAATAGGGAATCTTTTCCCCATTTCATGTTTCTCTCAGGTTTGTCAAAGATCAGATGGCTGTAGATGTGTGGTATTATTTCTGAGGACTCTGTTCGGTTCTATTGGTCTATATCTCTGTTTTGGTACCAGTACCATGCTGTTTTGGTTACTGTAGCCTTGTAGTATAGTTTGAAGTCAGGTAGCGTGACGCCTCCAGCTTTGTCCTTTTGACTTAGGATTGTCTTGGCAATGCGGGCTCTTTTTTGGTTCCACATGAACTTTAAAGCAGTTTTTTCCAATTCTGTGAAGAAACTCATTGGTAGCTTGATGGGGATGGCATTGCATCTATAAATAACCTTGGGCAGTACGGCCATTTTCACGATATTGATTCTTCCTATCCATGAGCATGGTATGTTCTTCCATTTGTTAGTGTCCTCTTTTATTTCACTGAGCAGTGGTTTGTAGTTCTCCTTGAAGAGGTCCTTTACATCCCTTGTAAGTTGGATTCCTAGGTATTTTATTCTCTTTGAAGCAATTGTGAATGGAAGTTCATTCATGATTTGGCTCTCTGTTTGTCTGTTACTGGTGTATAAGAATGCTTGTGATTTTTGCACATTAATTTTGTATCCTGAGACTTTGCTGAAGTTGCTTATCAGCTTAAGGAGATTTTGGGCTGAGACAATGGGGTTTTCTAAATATACAATCATGTCATCTGCAAACAGGGACAATTTGACTTCTTCTTTTCCTAACTGGATACCCTTGATTTCTTTCTCTTGCCTGATTGCCCTAGCCAGAACTTCCAACACTATGTTGAATAGGAGTGGTGAGAGAGGGCATCCCTGTCTTGTGCCAGTTTTCAAAGGGAATTTTTCCAGTTTTTGCCCATTCAGTATGATATTAGCTGTGGGTTTGTCATAAATAGCTCTTATTATTTTGAGGTACGTTCCATCAATACCGAATCTATTGAGCGTTTTTAGCATGAAGGGCTGTTGAATTTTGTCAAAAGCCTTTTCTGCATCTATTGAGATAATCATGTGGTTCTTGACTTTGGTTCTGTTTATATGCTGGATTACGTTTATTGATTTGCGAATGTTGAACCAGCCTTGCATCCCAGGGATGAAGCCCACTTGATCATGGTGGATAAGCTTTTTGATGTGCTGCTGAATCCGGTTTGCCAGTATTTTATTGAGGATTTTTGCATCGATGTTCATCAGGGATATTGGTCTAAAATTCTCTTTTTTTGTTGTGTCTCTGCCAGGCTTTGGTATCAGGATGATGTTGGCCTCATAAAATGAGTTAGGGAGGATTCCCTCTTTTTCCATTGATTGGAATAGTTTCAGAAGGAATGGTACCAGCTCCTCCTTGTACCTCTGGTAGAATTCAGCTGTGAATCCATCTGGTCCTGGACTTTTTTTGGTGGGTAGGCTATTAATTGTTGCCTCAATTTCAGAGCCTGCTATTGGTCTATTCAGAGATTCAACTTCTTCCTGGTTTAGTCTTGGGAGAGTGTAAGTGTCCAGGAAATTATCCATTTCTTCTAGATTTTCTAGTTGATTTGCGTAGAGGTGTTTATAGTATTCTCTGATGGTAGTTTGTATTTCTGTGAGGTCAGTGGTGATATCCCCTTTATCATTTTTTATTGCGTCTATTTGATTCCTCTCTCTTTTCTTCTTTATTAGTCTTGCTAGCGGTCTGTCAATTTTGTTGATCTTTTCAAAAAACCAACTCCTGGATTCATTGATTTTTTGGAGGGCTTTTTGTGTCTCTATCTCCTTCAGTTCTGCTCTGATCTTAGTTATTTCTTGCCTTCTGCTAGCTTTTGAACGTGTTCGCTCTTGCCTCTCTAGTTCTTTTAATTGTGATGTTAGAGTGTCAATTTTAGATCTTTCCTGCTTTCTCTTGTGGGCATTTAGTGCTATAAATTTCCCTCTACACACTGCTTTAAATGTGTCCCAGAGATTCTGGTATGTTGTATCTTTGTTCTCATTGGTTTCAAAGAACATCTTTATTTCTGCCTTCATTTCGTTATGTACCCAGTAGTCATTCAGGAGCAGGTTGTTCAGTTTCCATGTAGTTGAGCGGTTTTGATTGAGTTTCTTAGTCCTGAGTTCTAGTTTGATTGCACTGTGGTCTGAGAGACAGTTTGTTATAATTTCTGTTCTTTTACATTTGCTGAGGAGTGCTTTACTTCCAATTATGTGGTCAATTTTGGAATAAGTGTGATGTGTTGCTGAGAAGAATGTATATTCTGTTGATTTGGGGTGGAGAGTTCTATAGATGTCTATTAGGTCCGCTTGGTGCAGAGATGAGTTCAATTCCTGGATATCCTTGTTAACTTTCTGTCTCGTTGATCTGTCTAATGTTGACAGTGGAGTGTTGAAGTCTCCCATTATTATTGTATGGGAGTCTAAGTCTCTTTGTAAGTCTCTAAGGACTCGCTTTATGAATTTGGGTGCTCCTGTATTGGGTGCATATATATTTAGGATAGTTAGCTCTTCCTGTTGAATTGATCCCTTTACCATTATGTAATGGCCTTCTTTGTCTCTTTTGATCTTTGATGGTTTAAAGTCTGTTTTATCAGAGACTAGGATTGCAACCCCTGCTTTTCTTTGTTCTCCATTTGCTTGGTAGATCTTTCTCCATCCCTTTATTTTGAGCCTATGTATGTCTCTGCATGTGAGATGGGTCTCCTGAATACAGCAGACTGATGGGTCTTGACTCTTTATCCAGTTTGCCAGTCTGTGTCTTTTAATTGGAGCATTTAGTCCATTGACATTTAAGGTTAATATTGTTATGTGTGAACTTGATCCTGCCATTATGATATTAACTGGTTATTTTGCTCGTTAGTTGATGCAGTTTCTTCCTAGCCTCGATGGTCTTTACATTTTGGCATGTTTTTGCAATGGCTGGTACCGGTTGTTCCTTTCCATGTTTAGGGCTTCCTTCAGGGTCTCTTGTAAGGCAGGCCTGGTGGTGACAAAATCTCTAAGCATTTGCTTATCTGTAAAGGATTTTATTTCTCCTTCACTTATGAAACTTAGTTTGGCTGGATATGAAATTCTGGGTTGAAAATTCTTTTCTTTAAGAACGTTGAATATTGGCCCCCACTCTCTTCTGGCTTGTAGAGTTTCTGCCGAGAGATCTGCTGTTAGTCTGATGGGCTTCCCTTTGTGGGTAACCCGACCTTTCTCTCTGGCTGCCCTTAAGATTTTTTCCTTCATTTCAACTTTGGTGAATCTGGCAATTATGTGTCTTGGAGTTGCTCTTCTGGAGGAGTATCTTTGTGGCGTTCTCTGTATTTCCTGAATTTGAATGTTGGCCTGCCCTACTAGGTTGGGGAAGTTCTCCTGGATGATATCCTGAAGAGTGTTTTCCAACTTGGTTCCATTTTCCCCCTCACTTTCAGGCACCCCAATCAGACGTAGATTTGGTCTTTTTACATAATCCCATACTTCTTGCAGGCTTTGTTCATTTGTTTTTCTTCTTTTTTCTTTTGGTTTCTCTTCTCGCTTCATTTCATTCATTTGACCCTCAATCGCTGATACTCTTTCTTCCAGTTGATCGAGTCAGTTACTGAAGCTTGTGCATTTGTCACGTATTTCTCGTGTCATGGTTTTCATCTCTGTCATTTTGTTTATGACCTTCTCTGCATTAATTAATCTAGCTGTCAATTCTTCCACCCTTTTTTCAAGATTTTTAGTTTCTTTGTGCTGGGTACGTAATTCCTCCTTTAGCTCTGAGAAGTTTGATGGACTGAAGGCTTCTTCTCTCATCTCGTCAAAGTCATTCTCTGACCAGCTTTGATCCGTTGCTGGCGATGGGCTGCGCTCCTTTGCAGGGGGAGATGTGCTCTTATTTTTTGAATTTCCAGCTTTTCTGCCCTGCTTTTTCCCCATCTTTGTGGTTTTATCTGTCTCTGGTCTTTGATGATGGTGACGTACTGATGGGGTTTTGGTATAGGTGTCCTTCCTGTTTGATAGTTTTCCTTCTGACAGTCAGGACCCTCAGCTGTAGGTCTGTTGGAGATTGCTTGAGGTCCACTCCAGACCCTGTTTGCCTGGGTATCAGCAGCAGAGGTTGCAGAAGATAGAATATTGCTGAACAGCGAGTGTACCTGTGTGATTCTTACTTTGGAAGCTTCCTCTCAGGGGTGTACTCCACCCTGTGAGGTGTGGAGTGTCAGACTGCCCCTAGTGGGGGATGTCTCCCAGTTAGGCTCCTCAGGGGTCAGGGACCCACTTGAGCAGGCAGTCTGTCCCTTCTCAGATCTCAACCTCCGTGTTGGGAGATCCACTGCTCTCTGCAAAGCTGTCAGTCAGAGTCGTTTGCATCTGCAGAGGTTCTGCTGCTTTTTTGTTGTTGTTATTTATCTGTGCCCTGTCCCCAGAGGTGGAGTCTACAGAGACAGGCAGGTTTCCTTGAGCTGCTGTGAGCTCCACCCAGTTCGAGCTTCCCAGCGGCTTTGTTTACCTACTTAAGCCTCAGCAATGGCGGGTGCCCCTCCCCCAGCCTCGCTGCTGCATTGCGGTTAGATCGCAGACTGCTGTGTTAGCAATGAGGGAGGCTCCATGGGCGTGGGACCCTCCTGGCCAGGTGTGGGATATATTCTCCTGGTGTGCCCATTTGCTTAAAGCGCAGTATTGGGGTGGGAGTTACCCGATTTTCCAGGTGTTGTGTGTCTCAGTTCCCCTGGCTAGGTAAAGGGATTCCCTTCCCCCTTGCGCTTCCCAGGTGAGGTGATGCCTCGCCCTGCTTCAGCTCTCGCTGGTCGGGCTGCAGCAGCTGACCAGCACCAATTGTCCAGCACTCCCCAGTGAGATGACCCCGGTACCTTAGTTGAAAATGCAGAAATCACCGGTCTTCTGTGTCACTCACGCTGGGAATTGGAGACTGGAGCTGTTCCTATTCGGCCATCTTGCTCTGCCCCCCCCAATTTTGCTTCTTAACTGTCTCTTGAGTCAGTGTATTTTTCATTATCTCCAGCATCTCTACCATCTCTACCATCTCTAATCTGGACCATTCTACTACCTTACTAACTAGTTTATCCTAGTTTGATTATTCTCTCCTCCAATTTATTCTCCACATTCCTTCAAATGTCATTAATTCATTTAGTCATCAAAAAATATTTATTGAGTGTCTACTACGTATCAAGTACATGGGATATAGCAGTGAACAAAACAGACAAAAATTTCTATTTTCACTGGGTTTACATTTTAATGAGACAGAGACACACTAAAAATAATATGCAAAATACATAATAGTGTCAGAGATTCACTTCCAGCATGTTGAATTAAGGAAGTTAACAGATCTCCAAAAGCAGCTACTATAAAGCTGGACAAAAACGTCAAAAACAATTATTTCAGTGCTCTGGAAAGCTACCAAAGGCACAATAGGGTGACCAATCATCCTGATTTCCTTGGTACTATCCCAGTTTTAGTGCTAAAAATCCTGTATTCCAGGAAAGCCCTCCCCAGAATGCAAAAAAGTCTCATTTTTCATCAATGGTTGCTCAAGTTTTAGGGCAAAGGTACCAAACCCATACCCGGTCTCCCAAAATAAGAGTTGAAAGCAATACTGTTTTTAGTGTCAAGTGGATATGGCATAGATGCCCATAGTCACTGTCACCGTTTTTGTTTGTTTGTTTGTTTGTTTTGTTTTCTTTTGAGATGGAGTCTCACTCTGTTGCCCAGGCTAGCATGCAATGGTGTGATCTTGGCTCACTGCAGCCTCCGCCTCCCTGGTTCAAGTGATTCTCTTGCCTCAGCCTCCTGAGTAGCTGAGATTACAGGTGCGCACCACCATGCCCGGCTAATTTTTGAATTTTTACTAGAGATGGGGTTTCACCATGTTAACCAGGCTGGTCTCGACCTCCTGACCTCAGATGATCCACCTGCCTCAGCCTCCCAAAGTGCTGGAATTACAGGCATAAGTCACTGCACCTGGCCCTGTTACTGTTTTTAACCCTGACCACTCATGATGGCAACCATGATTTGCAGTTCACAATAATGGATTATCCATTGTTGCATCACTCCAAGGGATGCAACTTAAGTGTGCAATTTCTGAGCATTGCAATCATGAACAGTTAACATTGTATCTTTGACTTTGCCTGTGGATTACCTGGTGTGATTTGTGTGGAGATAGGGCTACTTTGATTTTTAACATTATAAATATGCTAACCATGTGTTCTAAGTGCTCAGATAAAAGGAGAATGATTACAATACTAACCCCAGCTTGACCCAGAAATTACCAAAAAAGAAGGCTAAGTGACCATGTTGTTTTAATAATAGATAGAAGGACACATACAACTTGCATTAGGGAGGTAAACAACCAAAACAGAGCATACTGGGCAATAAGCAGAAAACAAGTTGGGACTAGGCACGGCAGAGATGGATATGAAACCACGTATGGAAACTGAATCTCACAGTCCAGGGTGAGATGGATAAGTACTATAAACCAATGAAAAGCTTTTGATCTTCCCCAAAGACACTAATGTTAACTCAAAATTGATGGCCACTGATTTAACCTAAATATGCCACATGCAGAAACATGTATCATTGTATCATTCACACATGAAACTGAGTAAAGTTACATTTCCTGTTTAAGAGGTTGCAACTTAAATGTCCTGTGGGTGAACAAAAGGGGAAATCTGGGTATGAGATGTGCTTCCCTCATACAGTGTAGCTCTGATTTTGTCAGATTTTACCAGAAATCAAGCTTTGTACGGTAGTATATCAAGTGACTTGTCAAATCACTGTTTCTCCTACATTTTAGGTACTTTGATTTGAAAAATGGAATTTCAAATCACCTTCTTGATTTCTATGATGATCAAAATGAAACTGCAGAAAATATAAAACAAAAAAGATTGTTGATATCTTGTCTAAAAACAAACTAAACTTTGCTCATCTATTTGCATATTCAGCAGACAGTACAAATGTAAATTTTGGAAATCAGACAGCTTTAGAACGCCAAATAAAATGTCACCAGAAAAGAACAGTCAAATTAAATAAAACTTTCTCTGTTACCTTACCAAACCACTAACTTATTTGGAATTCAATTCTGATTTCACAATTACACGTTATTTCTGTAATTTAAAGCCATTTTCTCTAAGAAAGAGAGGGTTAACTTATGATGGCATCCAATATGGTTTGCAGTGTTTAAAAATGATGGACATTCTAGACATGAATAAACCTATATGATTAATTTATAGATGCTGAAAACCTGATTGACAAACAGCTGGTCTACCAAAAGCAGCCTGACACTATAAAGTGAATGAACATTTTTCAGGAGCTGGAAACTAATTCCTACAAGTCTAAAAACCTGATGTTTTTGCTTAATAAAATATATATATTCCATGCTCAAACACTTTTGAGAGGACATTTTAGCTTTTACATTTAAGTCTTTGATAAATTTGTTTTAATTTTTGTACATACTGGGAGGTAGGGGTTCAATTTCATTCTTTTTTTTTTTTTTTTTTTTTTTTTGAGACGGAGTCTTGCTCTGTCGCCCAGGCTGGAGTGCAGTGGCCGGATCTCAGCTCACTGCAAGCTCCGCCTCCCGGGTTTAGGCCATTCTCCTGCCTCAGCCTCCGGAGTAGCTGGGACTACAGGCGCCCGCCACCTCGCCCGGCTAGTTTTTTGTATTTTTAGTAGAGACGGGATTTCACCGTGTTAGCCAGGATGGTCTCGATCTCCTGACCTCGCGATCCGCCCGTCTCGGCCTCCCAAAGTGCTGGGATTACAGGCTTGAGCCACCGCGCCCGGCCTCAATTTCATTCTTTTGCATGTGGATATCTAGTTGTCCTTGCACCGTTTGTTGAAAACACCATTCTTTCCCCTGTTGAATTGTCTTGGCACCCTTGTTGAAATCAGTGGACCATAAATGTGAGAGTTTATTTCTGGACTCTCAATACTATTCTATTGATTGATATCTTTAGCCTCATGCCAGTACCACACTATCTTCATTACTATAGTTGTGTAGTTAGTTTTGAAATAAGAAAGTGTAAATCCTCCAACTTTGTTCTTTTTCAAGATTTTTTTGGCTATTCTGGGTCCTTTGAATTTACAGATGAATTTTAGGATCAGCATATCAAAATCTGCAACAAAGCAAGCTGGGATTTTTATAAAACATGGCATTGAATCTGTAGATCAATTTGGGGATTATTGCCATCTTAACAATAATAAGTCTTCTGATCCATGATCGTATGCTTTTTCATTTTTTAGGTCTTTAATTTCTTTTTTGTTTTTCTGAGACAGGGTCTCTGTCATGCAGTCTGGAATGTAGTAAAAGAGGTTTGTGCCACTACACTCAGCTAATTAATTTTTTTTTTTTGAGACGGAGTCTTGCTCTGTCACCCAGGCTGGAGTGCAGTGGCACCATCTTGGCTCACTGCAAGCTCCGCCTCCCAGGTTCATGCCATTCTCTTGCCTCAGCCTCCCAAGTAGCTGGGACTACAGGCACCCACCACCATACCTGGCTAATTTTTGTGTGTGTGTGTGTGTTTTTAGTAGAGACGGGTTTTCACCATCTTAGCCAGATGGTCTCAATCTCCTGACCTTGTGATCCACCCACCTCGGCCTCCCAAAGTGCTGGGATTACAGGCGTGAGCCACTGCGTCCAGCCCCCCCCCCCCTTTTTTTTTTTTTTTTTGACACAGAGTCTTGCTCTGTCACCCAGGCTGGAGTGCAGTGGTATGATCTTGGCTCACAGCAACCTCTGCCTCTAGGGTCCAAGCAATTCTCCTGCCTCAGCCTCCCGAGTAGCTGGGATTACAGACATGTGCCACCACGCTCTGCTAATTTTTGTATTTTTAGTAAAGATGGGATTTCACCATGTTGGCTAGGCTGGTCTCAAACACCTGACCTCAAGTGATCCACCCATCTCACTTCCCAAAGGATTACAAGCATGAGCCACCGCGCCTGGCCTAAAATTTTTTATAAAGACGAGGTCTCACTATGTTGCCCAGGCTGGTCTCAAACTTCTGAGCTCAAGTGATCCTCCCACCTGGGCCTTTCAAAGTGCTAGGATTACAGGTGTGAACCGCTGCCTGTGGCCTTAATTTCTTTTGACACTTTTTTGTAGTTTTCAGTGTACAAGTCTGCTCTTCTTTTGTTAAATTTACTCCTATGTATTTTATTCTTCTTGATGCTATGGTAAATTGAATAATCTAAAAATGTTTATTTTCAATTTGTTCATGACTAGTATATAGAAATCCTGTTGAGTTTTGTATGTTGGTCTCATATCCCCAACCTCACTGAACTCACTTAAAAGTTCTAGCATTTGGCCGGGCGCGGTGGCTCAAGCCTGTAATCCCAGCACTTTGGGAGGCCGAGACGGGCGGATCACGAGGTCAGGAGATCGAGACCATCCTAGCTAACATGGTGAAACCCCGTCTCTACTAAAAAATACAAAAAACTAGCCGGGCGAGGTGGCGGGCGCCTGTAGTCCCAGCTACTTGGGAGGCTGAGGCAGGAGAATGGCGTAAACCCGGGAGGCGGAGCTTGCAGTGAGCTGAGATCCGGCCACTGCACTCCAGCCCGGGCGACAGAGCGAGACTCCGTCTCAAAAAAAAAAAAAAAAAAAAAAAAAAAAAAAAAAAAAAAAAAGTTCTAGCATTTGTAGTATATTCCTCAAGATTTTCTACATACTAGATTATGTTACTTGCAAATAGAGACATGTTTACTTCTTCATTTCCAATCCGGATGCCTTTTTCTCCTTTGCCAAAACTCTCACTAAAACCTCTAATATCATGTTGAATAAAAGTGTTGAGATGAGACAAGCACGTTTTGTTTCTCATCTTAGGTGGAAAGTTTTCGATCTTTCACTATTAAGAGTCATGTTACAATAGCTATGGGTTTTTCACAGTTGTCCTTTATGAGGTTGAGAAAGTTTCTTTAATTCTTAGTTTGTTTAGTTCTTCTATCATTGAGGTGGTGAATTTTGTCAAATACTTTGTCTACATCTATTGAGATGATCATGTGGTTTTTGTCCTTTATTCTATTGATATGGTGTATTACATTAATTGATTTTGGGTATTAAAACAGTCTTGTAATCCTGGGACGAATCCCACTTGGTCATGGTGTATAATCCTTTTTAAATGTTGCTGGATTACTTTCCTAGTATTTTGTTGAGGATTTTTGTTTCTGTTTTCATAAGGAATTTTTGGTCTTTCGTTTCCTTTACTTGCTATGACTTTGTCTGGTTTTGGTGTCAGAGTAATACTGCCTTATAAAATCAGTTAGGAAGTATTCCCTCCTTTTTTATTTTTGGAAGAATTTGTAAAGGACTGCTATTCATTCTTTAAGTATTTGGTAGAATTTACCAGTGCAGCCTCTTTTTTTTTTTTTTTTTTTTTGAGATGAGTTTCGCTCTTGTTGCCCAGGCTGGAATGCAATGGCACGATCTTGGCTCACAGCAACTCCTCCTCCTGGGTTCAAGCAATTCTCCTGCCTCAGCCTCCTCAGTAGCTGGAATTCCAGGTGTGCACCACCATGCCTGGCTAATTTTGTATTTTTAGTAGTGACGGGGTTTCTCCATGTTGGTCAGGCTGGTCTCAAACTCCCGACCTCAGGTGATCTGCCTGCCTCGGCCTCCCGAAGTGCTGGGATTACAGGCGTGGGCCACTGCGCCCGGCCCAGTGCAGGCTTTTTTTGTGAATACTTTTAAAATTGCTAATTTAATCTGTTTACTAATTATAGGTCTATTCAGATTTTCTCTTACATCAGTTATAGTTTGTGTCTTCTTAGTAATTTGTCCATTTCATCTAAGTTATCTAATTTGTTGGTATACAGTTATTCATAGTACTCCCTTATAATCCTTTTTATATTGAAAAGTTGGTAGTAATGTCCTCTCTTTCATTCTTGCTTTTAGTGAATTGACTTTTCTTTCTTTTTTTTTCCCCCCTTGGCCAGTCTTGCTAAATGTTTTCAATGTTCTTACTCTTTTCAAAGAACTGATTTTTTTGTTTCGTTGATTTTCTCTATTTTTTTCTATTATTTATTTCATTCATTTCCACCCTAATCTTTATTATTTTCTTCTACTTGCTTTGAATTTAGTTTACTCTTCTTTTCTAGTTTCTGACAGTGGAAGATTAAGCTATTGATCTGAATCTTCTTTTTTTAATGTAGGTGGTTATAGCTACAAATAATATGTTAGCTGCATTTCATAAATTTCAATATGTTGTGTCTACATTTTCATTTATCTCAGAGTATTTTATAATTCTGTGATTTCTTCTTTGGCTCATTATTTAGGAATGTGTGATTTAATTCCCACAAATTTGTGAATTTCTCAATTTCTCTCTGTCATTAATGTCTACTAATTTTACTCCATATTGATCAGAAAACACACTTCGTGTGGTTTTAATATTTTAAAATGTATTAAGGCTTGTTTTATTGCCTAACACATGGTCTATCCTGGAAAATGTTCCATGTGCACTTGAAAAAAATGCATGTGCTTTTGTTGTTTGCTGTGTTCTCTCCATATGCATCTGTTAGCTCTAGTTGGTTTATAGCGTTTTCCAAGACTTTCATTTTCTTTTGATCTTTTGCCTAATTTTCCTATCCATTATTATCATCATTATTTTTTGAGATGGAGTCTTGCTCTGTCACCCAGGCTGGAGTGCAGTGGCATGATCTTGGCTTACTGCAACCTCCGCCTCCTGCGTTCAGGCGATTCTCATGCCTCAGCCTCCCGAGAATCTGGGACTATGAGTGTGTGCCACAACACTTGGCTACTTTTTGTACTTTTAATAGAGACAGGGTTTCACCACGTTGGCGAGGCTGGTCTTGAAATCCTAATCTCAAGTGATCCACCTGCCTCGGCCTCCCAAAGTGCTGGGATTACCAGCAGTGAGCCACCTCACCCGGCTGACTATCTATTATTGAAAGTGGGGTACCGAAGTCTCCAGTTGTTATTGTTGATTTATTTAATTTCTCCCTTTACGTCTTGTTTTTCGCTTCTTGTATCATTTTGGGGCTCTGTTGTTAAGTGCATATAAGTTTATACTTGGTGTATTTTTTGATGGGTCAATTCTTTTATTTATATAAATATCCTTTGTCAATAGTAATGACTTTTGTCTGATATTAGTATACCCCCTCCAGCTTTCTTACGGTTGCTGTTTGCATGATATATCTCTGTTCATCCTTTGACTTTTAGCCTATTAGTATCTTTGAATCTAAAGTGTGTCTCCTCCAGTAGACAGCATATAGTTGGATCTTGTTTTATTTTGTCCAGTCTGACATTCTATGCCTTTAGATTAGATTCTTTAGTCCATCTATTTTAAATTTTATTATCGATACAGTTGGATTTACATTGCGATTTCACACTTTGTTTTCTATATATCCCATGTCCTTTCTATCCCTGTATTCCTTCTTTACTGCTTTCTTTTGCACAACATGAATATTTTCTAACGTAACTATTTCATTCCTTTGATGATCTTTTTCACTGTATTTTTTGTTTTTTTATTTTTTATTTATTTTTTTAGTGGTTGCTCTAGGGCTTCTTGTGTACATCTAAACTTATCAGAATTTACTTCACATTTATACCGGCTTAATTCCAGTGACATGTATAATAAGCATTAATCCTATATAGCTCTATTCTCTCTTCCCCCTTTTTGCTGTTGTTATACATATTACATGTATGTGTGTTCCAAACCCAAATATACAGTGTTATAGTTGTTAGAATATGTAATTTTGGCTGAGTGCAGTGGCTCACACCTGTAATCCCAGCACTTTGGGAGGCCGAGGCGGGTGGATCATCTGAGGTCAGGAGTTTGAGACCAGCCTAGCCAACATGGCAAAACCCTGTTTCTACTAAAAATACAAAAATTAGCTGGGTGTGGTGGTGCGTGCCTGTAATCTCAGTTACTCAGGAGGCTGAGGTAGGAGAATAGCTTGAACCTGGGAGATGGAGGTTGCAGTGAGTCGAGATTATGCCAGTGCATTCCAGCCTGGGAGACAGAGCGAGACTCCATCTCAAAAAAAAAAAAAAAAAAAAAAAAAAAAAAGAATATACAATTTTGTGTCCACTAATGAAGCTGAGGAAAGAAAACAGGTATATATTTATGAAGTTTACTTTTTTATTTACCATTTCTGGTTCTCTCCATTTGATCCTGTGGATTTGAGTTACCACTTAGCATCATTTTTTTACTCTAATACAACTTGCTCCCACCCACCTCTGTTGTGCTCTTATTGTCAAATATATGCCATTTTTATGTTATAGGTACAACAATATAATTATACACATATTGTTTAATAAAATGATTTTTAAATTAAGAGAAGAAATGAGATGAAATATGCATTGATACTGTCTCTTATAATTACATATTTATAAAATTACCTTTATTGGTGCCTTTGTTTTTTCAAGTAGGTTCAAATTACCATCTGGGGTCACTTACATGCAGCCTGAAGAACTTCCTTTAGTATTTCTTGTAAAGTAAGCCTGCTAGACCATATCCTGGGTCATAAAACAAAACACATTTGGTCGAATTGAGATTTTCTTTGACTGTAATAAAGAACTAAAGTAGAAATCAATTCCAGAAAGATACAAACAAAAGAAAAAACCTCTCCAAGCTCTTAAAAATTCAGCAGCAGATTTCTATACAATCAATGAATCAAAGTGGAAATTTGAAAGTAAATTTGAAATTATTTGGAATGAATTAAAATGAAAAGACAACATATCAAACTCTGTTGGATGTAGCTAAAGCAGTGCTAAAAGGGAAATGCCTGTTTACATTGTTTGCCCATTTTTCTACATGATTGCCCTATTCTTAATTATCTGCAGGAATTCTTCTTTAAAATTTTTATTTGTTTATTTATTTATTTATTTATTTATTTTAGAGACAGGGTCTTACTCTGTCACCAAGGCTGGAGTGCAGTGGTGTGATCATAATTCACTGCAGCCTCAAATGGGGCTCAGGGGATCCTCCTGCCTTTCAAGTAGCTGGGACTATAGGTGCATGCCACCATGCCAAGTTAATTTTTCAAATTTTTTTGTAGAGATAGGATCTCAGTATGTTGCCCAGGCTGATCTTGAACTTCTGGCCTCAAACAATCTTCCTGCCCCAGGCTACCAAAGTGCTGGAATTACAAGCATGAGCCACCACGCCCAGCCAATTTACAGAAATTCCATATATATTTTGAATAGAAGTAAGCCCTTTGTCAGCTATCTAATTTACAAATATAGTTTCCCATTCTGTGTCTTGCTTTTTATTATCTTAATAACATCCTATAATAAAAATAATTTATTGAATTTAATTTAGTCCACTTTATCAGCTCTTCTTTTATGGTTAATGCCTTGTTTTGTTTTGTTTTGTTTGTGTGTGTGTGTGTTTTTTTTTTGAGATGGAATCTCCCTGTGTCACACAGGCTGGAGTACAGTGGTGTAATCTCGGCTCACTGCAACCTCAGCTTCCCAGGTTCAAGCAATTGTCCTGCCTCAGTCTCGCGAGTAGCTGGGATTACAGGCGTTCACCACTACACCCAGATAATTTTTGTATTTTTAGTAGAGACGGGGTTTCACCATGTTGGCCACGCTGGTCTCGAACTACTGACCTCAGGTGATCCGCCCACCTTAGCTTTTCAAAGGGCTGGGATCACAGGCGTGAGCCATCATGACCAGCCGGTTGTGCCTTTTGTTCCATTTATTTATTTATTTATTTATTTATTTATTTATTTATTTATTTTTCTTTAAGTCCATTGAAAGAAATCATTGCTTCTGCTAAGGTCGTAAAGATATTCTCCTTTGCTTTCTTGTAGAAGTTTTATTGATTTACTGTTCTCATTTAGATCCACAATACATCTGAAAATTATATGTATTGCATATATCTCTGTGTGTGTACAGATATATATATATATACACACACACACATATATATATAGTGTGAAGTAAGAGATCAAGATTTATTAATTATTGCGTACAGGAATACCCAGTACATTTAACACCATTTACTAAAAAGATCGTTTTGCCCCATTTTATTTATTATCACCTTTATCATAAATCAGATGGCTATATATATGTGAATGTGTTTCTGGCCATTTTCTTTTCCATTAATCTATTTGTCTTTTTGTGTGCAAATACCACACTGTTTTAATTACTACAGGTTTACAATAGGTCTTGATGTGTTACTATAAGTCGTCCAGCATTGTTCTTCAAGATCATCTTGGCTATTTGGCTGTTTGCATTTCCACATAAATATTAGAATCAATGTGTTAATTTCTTAATGGAATCAAAACAACCTATTGAGATTCTGATTGCCATTGCATTGAGTTTATAGATCCATTTGGGAATAATTGACATCTTCATCTTATTGATTCTTATACTCTATCAACATGGTATATATGGTATATTCCTCTGTTTTTAAAGTCATTATTCGAAAAAGATACTTGCACGTGCATGTTTATAGCAGCACAATTCACAATAGCAAAATTGTGAAACCAACCCAGATGCCCATCAATCAATGAATGGATAAAGAAATTCTGATATATATATATATACACACACACATATATATATGTATGTGTGTGTGTATATATATATGATAGCATATATAGATATGATAGCATATATATGAAGGAATACTATGCAGCCATAAAAAGGAATGAATTAACAGCATTTGGAATGACCTGGATGAGATTAGAGACTATTATTCTAAGTGAAGTAACTCAAGAATGGAAAACCAAACATTGTATGTTCTTTCTGATATGTAGCAGCTAAGCTATGAGGACACAAAGGCATAAGAATGATACAGTGGACTTTGGGGACTTGGGGGAAAAGGGGGAGGGGAGTGAGGGATAAAAGACAACAAATATGGTGCAGTGTATACTGCTTGGGTGATGGGTGCACCAGGTTCTCACAAACCTCCACTAAAGAACTCACTCATGTAACCAAATACCACCCATACCCCAATAACTTATGGAAAAATAAAATTAAAAAATAAAATACTTTTAAAATGAAATTTTAATGAATTTTCTCAATATTTTGTTTTTAGTATAAAGCTCTTGGATATCCTTTGTTAGATTTTTCCCCTAATTATTTGATTTTTTGATACTATTGCAAATGGTATCTTAAAAATTTCGGCCAGGTGTGGTGGCTCACACCTGCAGTCCCAGCACTTTGGGAGGCTGAGGTGGGTGGATCACCTGAGGTCAGGAGTTCAAGACCAGCCTGGCCAATATGGCGAAACCCCATCTCTACTAAAAATACAAACATTAGCTGGGCGTGGTGGAGGGTGCCTGTAATCCCAGCTACTTGGGAGGCTGAGGCAGGGAGAATTGCTTGAACCTGGGAGGAGGAGGTTGCAGTGAGCCAAGATTGTGCCACTGTACTCCAGCCTGGGTGACAGAGTGAGACTCCATCTCAAAAAAACAATGTTTTTTTCATTTTATATTTATTTAATGCTGACATATAGAAGTATACTTGATCTGTTTTTAAAAGATAAGCCTATCTAGCAGCCTTGCTAAATTTGCTCATTAATTTTAATAGATTTTCTGTAGATTCTTCTGGATTTTCTTTGTGCACAATCATATTGTCTACAAATACTAGTTTTATTTCTTTCCTATCATGTACTCTTTATTTATTCCTTTTTCCTGTCTTATTGCACTGGCTAGGACATCAAGTTTAATGTTGAGCAGAAGTGGTAATAACACTTTCCCATTCCAGATCTCAGGAAACAATGTTCAAATAATTCATCATTAAAGAAAATGTGGTACATTCAAACCATGGAATACTATGCAGCCATAAAAAAGAATGAGATCATGTATTTTGCAGGCACATGGATGGAGCTGGAGGCCATTATCCTTAGCAAACTAATACAGAAACAGAAAACCATATACTGCATGTTCTCACTTAAAGTGGGAGCTAAATGATAAGAACTTATGAAGACAAAGAAGGAAACAATAGACACTGGGGTCTACTTGAGGAGAGAGGGTGGGAGGAGGGAGATGAGCAGTAAAGATAACTATTGGGTACTGGGCTTAATACCTGGATGAGTAAATAATATGTACACCAAACCTCCGTGACACACATTTACCTGTGTAACAAACCTTCACATGTACCCCCAAACCTAAAATATACGTTAAAAAAATTAAAACATAAATAAAAATTCATCCTTAAGTGATGTTTAATGTTGATTTTTTGTAGATATATTTTATAAGATTAAAAGCATTCCTTTCTATTACTAATTTGCTATGAGTATTTTTTCTAATCACGAATGAATGTTGTATTTAAAATTTGTTTGGCATCTATCAAGATGGTCATAAGATTTATTCCTTTTTCTGTTTATATTGTAAATATATTTATTAATTTTAAAATGTTAACTTTTACATTCCCAGAATAAATTCATCTCATTTCTGATGTATTATTCTTTGTATGTAGCTCTTGGTTTCTTTGATAATGTTGTATTTAGGAATTTTGAATCTATGCTCATGAGATAATTTTCTGTAATTTCCTTTTCTTATAATCCTTGTCAGGTTTTGAGGAAAATGTCATTTTGGCCTCATAAAAATAATTTAGATGTGTTCATTTTTTTTCTATTCTCTGAAAGCGCTTGTGAAGATTAACTTTCTTTTTTTCCTTAGATTTCTAGAAGCATTCACTTGTACAGCCATCCAGGTTCTGGGGTTTTCTTTGGGAAGGTGCTTAATAAGGTGGTTCAATTTCTGTAATGGATAACTAGATTTCCTATTTTTTCTTGTGTCAATATCTTAGTTCATTCCTGCTGCTATAACAAAATACCTTAGACTGGATAATTTATAAACAACAGAAACTTATTTTTCACAGTTCTGGAAGATGGGAAGTCCAAGATCAAGGCACCAGCAGATTTTTTGATTCTTTTTTGTTTTTTCTTTTTTTTTGTTTTTTTGAATTTTATCAATGAATGGGTTACTGGTTTATTAATATTTAAACATTTTCCTTAGGCAAACATTAAAGCAATTGTCATTAAGTATAGGCTTTAGGAATAACCCGCTCCTGGATACAATAAATATAATTGTTGTCTGGGACAGTAGCATTTTTTTTTTTTATTGTTATTATACTTTAAGTTCTAGGGTACATGTGCAGAACGTGCAGGTTTGTTACATATGTATACACGTGCCACGTTGGTGTGCTGCGCCCATTAACTCGTCATTTACATTAGGCATATCTCCTAATGCTATCCCTCCCCCATCCCCCGTCCCCACAATAGGCCCCGGTGTGTGATATCATCCAAGAGAACTTCCCCAAACTAGTAAGGCAGGCCAACATTCAAATTCAGGAAATACAGTGTTCTTTTTTGTTTTTTTCATTTTTATTAATTCATTTTCACAGACATCACCCATTAGAGCAGATCTGACGTCTGGTGAAGGCTTGCTCTTTACTTCCTAGATGGCAAGATCTTGTTGCTGTGTCCTCACATGGTGGAAGAGATGAAAAGGCTGGACAACTCTCTGAAGCCTCTTTTATATAATCATTAATCTCATTCATGTGGGCTCTGCCCTCCATGTGTTAATCATATCCTAAAGGCCCCATCTCTCAATACTATCACACTGGCAATTGTTTCAACATATGAATTTTGGGGAACACATTCAGACTATAGCAGTCACTTGTGGTAAGTTTTGTTACTTTTTTTTTTTTTTAGATGAGGTCTTGCAATGTTGCTCAGGTTGGACTTAAACTCTTGTACTCAGCAATCCTCCTTCCTCAACCTCCTGAGTAGCTGGGACTACAGGTGTGCAGCACCATACCCAGCTTTAAGTTGTGTTTCTTGAGCAATTCATTCTTTCATACAAATTGTCAAGTTTATTGGCCTTAAATTTTGTTCATTATATTCTGATATTATTTTTTCATGTTTATAGGACCTATAGTGATGTAGGCTTTTTTATTCTCATATTGGTGATTGGTGTTTTTTCTCTCTTTTTCTTTGATTAATCTTTCTAGAGGGCTATAAAACTTATTATCCTTTTCAGAAAACCAATTTTGTCTTTAATGATTTTTTTCGATTGCATGTTAGTTTTTTAGTTAATTAATTATTTTTCTTTATCATTTCATTCTTTCTTCTTTTTTGGTATCTATTTGCTATTCTTTTTCCAGCTTCTTGAGATGGAAGACTAGATTACTGGTTTTCAGCTTTTCTTCTTTTCTAATGTATGCATTTGAGGCTATAAATGTCCTTTTAAGCATTGCTTGATTCTGGAAGTTTTGAAATGTTGTATGCTCATAATCATTCAGTTAAAATGTTCTCAAATTTCCATTGTGATTTACTGTCTGACCCATTCGTTATTTAGAAATATGTTGCTTACTTTCCACATAGTTGAGAATCCCCCTTCCTTCCTTCCTGCCTTCCTTCCTGCCTTTCCTTTTTTTTTTTTTTTTTGAGACAAGGTCTCACACTGTCGCTCAGGCTGGAGTGCAGTGGCATGATTTCTGCTCACTGCAACCTCTCCCTCCTGGGCTCAAGTGACCCTCCCACCTCAGCCTCCTGAGTAGCTGGCACTACAGGTGTGCACCATCACACCCAGCTAATTTTTGTATTTTGGGATTTTGGGTAGAGATGGGGTTTTGCCATGTTACCCAGGCTGGTCTTGAACTCCTGAGCTCAAGCGATCTGCCTGCCTCGCTCTCCCAAAGTGCTGGGATTACAGGCGTAAGCCAAAGTGCCCGGTCAATAATTTCCTAGTCACCTTTGTGTTATGGATTTCTGGCTTGCTTTTATGGTGGTGAGAGAACATACTCCGAATAATTTGAATCCTTTGAAATTTGTTGATACTCACTTTAGGACCTAGTATATGGTCAATTTTGGTAAATGTTACATTTGTATTTGAAAATAATGCATATTCTGTCGTTGAGTAGAGTGTTTATGTGTGTGTGTGTGTCGTGTGTGTGCGTGTGTATAACAAAATTAACCAACCTCCCTCTCTGTCTCTCATTCCATATACAGTCATGTGCGATTAGGTGATTTTGTTGTTGTGTGAACATTATAGAGTATACTTACACAAACCTAGATGGTATAGCCTACTATATACTTAGGCTATAGTGTATAAACTATTGCTCCTAGGCTACAAATCTGTAAAGCATTTTACTGTACTGAATACTGTAGGCAATTGTAACACAATGGTGAGTATCTGTCTATCTAAACATAGAAAAGGTACAGTAAAAAAACAAACAAACAAAAAACAGTTTAGGTCCGGCGCAGTGGCTCACGCCTGTAATCCCAGCACTTTGGGAGGCTGAGGCGGGCAGATCACCTGAGGTCAGGAGTTTAAGACCAGCCTGACCAACATGGAGAAACCCCATCTCTACTAAAAACACAAAATTTACTAAAAATACAAAATTAGCTGGGCATGGTGGCGCATACCTGTAATCCCACCTACTCGGGAGGCTGAGGCAGGAGAATCGCTTAAAACCCAAGAGGCGGAGGTCACAGTGAGCCAAGATTGCACCATTGCACTCCAGCCTTGGTGTCAAGAGCAAAACTCCATCTCAAAAAAAAAAAAAAAAAAGTTTAAAAGAAAAAATGACACAACATCCATGGCACTTACCGTGGATGGAGTTTGCAGGATTGGAAGTTGCTCTGGGTGATTCTGTGAGTGAGTGGTGGGTAAATGTGAAAGTCAAGGACATTACTGTACACCACTGTAGACTTTGTAAACACTATACATTGAGGCTACACTAAATTTATTTTATTTTATTTTGTTTTTATTTATTTATTGAGACGGAGTTTGCCCAGGTTGGAGTGCAGTGGCGCAATCTCGGCTCACTGCAACCTCGGGTTCCTGGATTCAAGCTTTTCTCCAGCCTCAGCCTCCTGAGTAGCTGGGATTATAGGTGCCTGCCACCACGTCCGGCTAATCTTGTATTTTTAGTAGAGACAGGGTTTAATCATATTGGTCAGGCTGGTCTCGAACTCCTGATCTCAGGTGATCCACCCACCTCAGCCTTCAAAAGTGTTGGGATTACAGGCATGAGCCACCATGCCTGGCCTTACTAAATTTATTTTTAAAAAGTAATTGTGCTGCGATGTTATGATGGCTATGCTGCCACTAGACAACAGGAAATTTTCAGCTAGTCCCGTTATAACCTCATGGGATCACCGTCATACATGTGGTTCATTGTTGATCAAAATGCTGTCATGTAGCACATGGCTCTCTCTATATATCCTTATATGTACAAAATGAGGGAGAAAGAGAGAGAGAAGATGGTTAATTTTGTTATTTAAATCTTTTGCGGCCGGGCGCGGTGACTCAAGCCTGTAATCCCAGCACTTTGGGAGGCCGAGACAGGCGGATCACGAGGTCAGGAGATCGAGACCATCCTGGCTAACACGGTGAAACCCCGTCTCTACTAAAAAATACAAAAAAATTAGCCGGGCATGGTGGCGGGCGCCTGTAGTCCCAGCTGCTCGGGAGGCTGAGGCAGGAGAATGGCGTGAACCTGGGAGGCGGAGCTTGCAGTGAGCCGAGATCCGGCCACTGCACTCCAGCCTGGGCGACAGAGCAAGACTCCGTCTCAAAAAAAAAAAAAAAAAAATAATAATAATAATAAATCTTTTATCTTTTTTTTTTTTTTTTTTTTTTTGAGATGGAGTCTCACTCTTTCGCCCAGGCTGGAGTGCAGTGGCGCCATCTCGGCTCACTGCAAGCTCCGCCTCTCGGGTTCACGGCATTCTCCTGCCTCAGCCTCCCGAGTAGCTGGGACTACAGGTGCCTGTCACCACACCTGGCTAATTTTTTTGTATTTTTAGTAGAGATGGGGTTTCACCATGTTAGCCAGGATGGTCTCGATCTCCTGACCTCATGATCCACCCGCCTCGGCCTCCCAAGGTGCTGGGATCATAGGCATGAGCCTCCGCGTCTGGCTTTATCTTCTTAATAATTTTTTGTTTCCTTGTTCTATCATCTACTAAAAAGCATTTATTTATTTATTTTTATTTATTTATTTTTAGGATTTTATTAGAGTTTAGTTTTTATTTTTTTATTATTATTATACTTTATGTTCTAGGGTACATGTGCACAACATGCAGGTTTGTTACATATGTATACTTATGCCATGTTGGTGTGCTGCACCCATCAACTCGTCAGCACCCATCAACTCACAAACAAATTTACAAGAAAAAAACAACCCCATCAAAAAGTGGGCAAAGGATATGAACAGACATTTCTCAAAAGAAGACACGCATACAGCCAACAGACACATGAAAAAATCCTGGTCATCACTGGCCATCAGAGAAATGTAAATCAAAACCACAATGAGATACCATCTCACACCAGTTAGAGTTGCAATCATTAAAAAGTCAGGAAACAACAGGTGCTGGAGAGGATGTGGAGAAATAGGAACACTTTTACACTGTTGGTGGGATTGTAAACTAGTTCACCCATTGTGGAAAACAGTATGGTGATTCTTCACGGATCTAGAACTAGAAGTACCATATGACCCAGCCATCCCATTACTGGGTATATACCCAAAGGATTATAAATCATGCTGCTATAAAGACACATGCACACATATGTTCATTGCGGCACTATTCACAATAGCAAAGACTTGGAATCAACCCAAATGTCCATCGGTGACAGACTGGATTAAGAAAATGTGGCACATATACACCATGGAATACTATGCAGCCATAAAAAAAGCATTTATTTAAACTTTCTATGATGGTTGTGGATTTGTCTATTTCTCCTTTAGTTCCATTAATTTTTGCTTTATGTCTGTTATGGGTGCATGTAGCTTTAAAATGTGTTATATTTCCCTGGTGGATTGATTCTTTTATCACCATAAAATATTATTCTCTATCTCTAGTCATGTTTTATCTGATATTATAAATAGTACATCAGTATCAGCTTTCTTGTGATTAGTACTTGCAGGATATATCTTTCTCCATTCTTTTTCTTTCTTTCTTTCTTTTTTTTTTTTTTTTTTGAGACAGAGTCTCATTCTGTCGCCCAGGCAGATCACAGTGGTGCAATCTCAGCTCACTGCAGCCTCTGCCTCCTGGGTTCACGCGATTCTCCTGCCTCAGCCAACCGAGTAGCTGGGATTACAGGCACACACCACCACGCCCAGCTAATTTTTTATGTATTTTTAGTAGAGACGGGATTTCACTATGTTGGCCAGGCTGGTCTTGAACTCCTGACCTCGTGATCTGCCCGCCTCGGCCTCCCAAAGTGCTGGGATTACAGGCTTGAGCTACCGCGCCCGGCCTACTTTCAACCTTATATTTAAGGTGTATATTCTGTAAGCTGTATGTAGTTGGGTTTTATCTTTATTCAGTCTAACAATTTTGATTGTTTGGTATATTTAATCCATTCACTTGAAATTAGTTTTATTTTTTATTTTTATTGTTTTTTTTGAGACAGATTCTCTTTCTGTCACCCATATTGGGTGACACAGTGGTGCAAACACAGCTCACTGCAGCCTTGACCTCCTGTGCTCAAGTGATCCTCTCACCTCAACCTTCTGAGTAGCTGAGACCACAGGTACATGACACCATGCCTGGTTAAATTTTTTTTTTTTTGTAGAGACATGGTCTCACTGTGTTGCCCAGGCTGTTCTTGAACCACTAGGCTTAAGTGATCCTCCCGCTTTGGCCTCCCAAAGTGCTGAGATTACAGGCGTGAGCCTTCGCATCTGGCGTTTTGTTTTTCATTTTTTGGAAACGGTCTTACTCTGTTGCCCAAGCTGGAGTGCAATGGTGCCATCATTGGTCACTGTAACCTCGAACTCCTGGGATCAAGTGGTCCTCTTGCCTCAGTCTCCTGAGTAGCTGGGACTACAGGTGCGCACCATCACCCCTGGCTAATTTTTTAGTTGTTGTTGTTGTTGTGTGTGCGTGCGCATAGAAACAGGGTCTCACTATGTTGCCCAGGCTGGTCTTGAACTCCTGACTTCAAGTGATCCTCCCACCTCAACCTCCCAAAGCCCTGGGTTTATAGGTGTGAGCCATCACACCTGGCCCCCATTCACTTTTAAAACAGCTTTATTGAGATACAATTCATATGCCACTCAACTCACCCATTTAAAGTGTATATAATTCAATGACTTTTAGTATAGTCACTGAGTTATGCAAGCATCACCACAATCAATTTTCGAACATTTTCATCACCAGTCCATTTACTTTTAATTAGCAATATATTTGGGGTTTTTAACTCCTACACATTTTTTTTTTCTTTTTTCTTTTCCTTTCTTTCTTTCTTTCTTTTTTTTTTTTTTTTGAGACGGAGTCTCGCTCTGTCGCCCAGGCTGGAGTGCAGTGGCTCAATTTCACTCACCGCAAGCTCCGCCTCCCAGGTTCACGCCATTCTCCCGCATCAGCCTCCCAAGTAGCTGGGACTACAGGCATCTGCCACCATGCCCGGCTAATTTTTTGTGTTTTTAGTAGACACGGGGTTGCACCATGTTAGCCAGGATGGTCTGGATCCTCTGACCTCATGATCCGCCTGCCTCAGCCTCCCAAAGTGCTGGGATTGCAGGCGTGAGCAACCGTGCCCGGCCAACTCCCACATATTTTTCTATTTGATCATACTATTTTATGTTTCCTTCACTTTTCTCTTTCATTTTCTTTTAGATTAATCTTTTATTGTTGTTATTCAAGTTTTCTATTCTATTAGCTTGGTTGGTTGTACATTTTTTTTTTTTTTTTTTTTTTTTTTTACTTTTTAGTGGTTACCTTAGAGATTACACATGCATCTTCGACTTACTGGGGCCTAATACTAATTATTTTTTCCCACTTTTCCAATAATATTTTAATCCAAAACTCTTTAACTTCAATTACACCCTCATTTTCCATTATTGTGTTCACTGTTAAAAAGGAAAGAAAGAAGTTGACACATACACTTGCAAATTTCAGAGGTAGGACTAGGTTCAGATATGGCTGGATCCAGGAACTTAAATCCTATATCAATCTCTCTCCATCTATCATCTCTGCTTTATTCTGTTCTGGATTCATTTCAGATAAGCCATCTCACTGTTACATTAAGATAGCTTGGAATCTCAAGGCTTACATCCTGCTGTTTAGCAACCCCAATGAAAAAAGAATGCTTACATCACGATACTTTTGATTAATTTTAGGGCTAGTACTTGCTGGTTCTTATGGCATCATCTTTGGTCATATACCCCTCACTTAACCAGTCATCATGGTATTTTATTGGCCAGGTCAGTATATTGCATGCCCAACCCTGAAATTAGGGATTGGGATGAACCCCATCCAAATTCCATAGTGTTATCACGCATTTTAATTCTATGAAAGTTTACTATTACTGCTATCTACAATCAAATTGATTTCTTTTTACCCACATGTTTATCTGTCCATTGCTCCTCATTCATTCCTGCATTTTTTATTGTCTATCTGGGATTAGTTCCCTTTTGCTTGAAGAACTCCACTCAGTTCAGGCTAGCTAACTATAAATTCATTCAGATTTTGTTTGCCCGAAATGTCTTTATGGTACCTTTATTTTTTAAGAGTATTTTCACTGGCTATGGACTTGTGATTTTGCAGTCACTTTTTCGCACTGTAACAGTGCCATTACTTTGTGTTTCCTCTACCATTATTTCTGCTGAGAAATCATGTTTTAAAAACAATGTTTTGGCCGGGCGCAGTGGGTCACACCTGTAATCCCAGCACTTTGGGAGGCAGAGGTGGGCGAGTCACCTGAGGTCAGAAGTTTGAGACCAGCCTGGCCAACATGGTGAAACCATGTTTAGTAGACTCTACTAAACCGCCATGTTTAGTAGAGTCTACTAAAAATACAAAAATTAGCCAGGCGTGATGGCGGGTACCTGTAATCCCAGCTACTCAGGAGGCTGAGGCAGGAGAATTGCTTGAACCTGGGAGGCAGAGGTAGCAGTGAGCCGAGATTGCACCATTGCACTCTAGCCTAGGCAACAAGAGCAAAACTCTGTCTCAATAAATAAATAAATAAATAAATAAATAAATAAATAAATAGTTTTATTTGCAAAATGCGTGACTAAAATGGCATGGTGCTTACACTGTTTTATGTACCACCACTTTAGAACTGACACTTTTCACTCCAAATGTGTTATTAGTTACAAATGCACTCAACATTTAATATCCATATTTTTATAAAAAGTCTTACATAGTACATTGCTTTGGCATTCTGTGGCAATACGCTTCCATTTATAGAAATTTGAATTTACAAAGCTTTTTCAAGTTCTTCAAAGTGAAACTCTTTAAGTATATATCTCTATATGCATATAGATGTGTGTTTGTTGTATGTATGTGTGTGTGTTTGTGCGTGTGTGTGTGTGCATTACTGAGGCTTTTCAGAAACATCTTCTTTTGACCTCAGTCTTAAACTTGCCCAAAAGCAACATTATCTGGCATTGTGTTCTCAACTTTCTACATCGTAACTGTTCCAATCATCCAGGATCAAAATTTTGAAATTATTTTGGAATCCTTCTTTTTCTCCATCTATTTCTTTTGATTTTGATTTTGATTTTTTTTTTTAGACAGGGTCTTGCTCTGTCACCCAGGTTGAAGTACAGTGACTCAATCTCGGCTCACTGCAACCTCCATTTCCTGAGCTCAAGTAATTCTCCCACCTGAGCCTCCAGAGTGGCTGGGAATACAGGCATGCACCACCACACTTGGCTAATTTTTAAAAAATATAGTGAGACTGCTAGTTAGAATGGCGATCATTAAAAAGTCAGGACACAATAGATGCTGGAGAGGATGTGGAGAAATAGGAACACTTTTACACTGTTGGTGGGAGTGTAAATTAGTTCAACCATTGTGGAAGACAGTGTGGCGATTCCTCAAGGATTTAGAACCAGAAATACCATTTGACCCAGCAACCCCATTACTGGGTGTATACACAAAGGATTATAAATCATTCTACTATAAAGACACATGCACATGTATGTTTATTGTGGCACTGTTCACAATAGCAAAGACTTGGAATCGACCCAAATGCCCATCAATGATAGACTGGATAAAGAAAATGTGGCACAGATATACCATGAAATACTATGCAGCCATAAAAAAGGATGAGTTAATGTCCTTTGCAGGGACATGGATGAAGCTGGAAACCCTCATTCTCTGCAAACTAACACAAGAACAGAAAACCAAACACCGCATATTCTTACTCATAAGTGGGAGTTGAACAATGAGAACACATGGACACAGGGAGGGAAAGATCACACACCAGGGCCTGTTGGGAGGTAGAGGGGTAGGGGAGGGATAGCACTGGGAGAGATACCTAATGTAGATGATGGGTTGTTGGGTACAGCAAACTACCATGGCACGTGTATACCTATGTAACAAACCTGCACGTTCTGCACGGGTACCCCAGTACTTAAAGTATAATAATAATAAAAAAATATATAGTGAGACAAGATCTCACTACATCGCCCAGTCTGGTGTCAAACTCCTGGGCTCAAGCAATTCTCCCACCTCAGCCTCCCAAAGTGCTGGGATTATAGGAGTGAGTCCTCATGCCTGGCCCCTCTATCTCTTTATATTGTATCAAAGAATAAAGGGAACAGGCAACATCATTGGATCAGGAGAGATGCTTATGTTTCAACTATTTATATTGAAGTGTATAGAATAACACTGCATAGTAAAGCAAACTAGACCAAAAATGTGAATGTAAATCCATATTTCTAATAGTCTTCTTGATAATTAGAAAGACTTTTGGGCCAGGCATGGTGGCTCACGCCTGTAATCCCAGGACTTTGGGAGGCTGAGGCAGGAGGATTGCTTGAGGCCATGAGTTCAAGACCAGCCTGGCCAACATGGTGAAACCCTGTCTCTGCTAAAAATTTAAAAAATCAGCCAGGCATGGTTGTGCCCACCTGTAATCCCAGCTACTTGAGAGGCTGAGGCAGGAGAATTACTTGAACCTGGGAGGTGGAGGTTGCAGTGAGCCTATATCATGCCACTGTACTCCAGCCTGGGCAACAGAGTGAGACTCTTGTTTCAAAAAAAAAAAAAACTTTTAGCTGACTTTTTCATATCTAATTACAATGTTTCAGTCTTCACCAGGAAATAGAGATGAAGAAGCACTTATACTGGGAGAATGAGAAACATTTGCTTTGCCATTTTCTCGTTTGTTTGTGCTTACATTATTAGCATTCATTTCAATTCACGGGTTCCTTTTTTTGAGACAGAGTCTCACGCTGTTGCCCAGGCTGGAGTGCAGTGGTGCGATCTTAGCGCACTGCAACCTCTGCCTCCCGAGTTCAAGTGATTCTCCTGCCCCAACCTCCAGAGTAGCTGGGACTACAGGCCCACACCACCTTGCCCGGCTCACTTTTGTATTTTTAGTAGAGAAAGGGTTTTGCCATGTTGGCCAGACTGCTCTTGCACTCCTCGGCCTCCCAAAGTGCTAGGATTACAGGCATGAGCCACTGCACCCACCCTCCATGGGTTCTTTTTAAAGGTCTGTTCAAATCATTTTTACATTATATTAGGATTGGTTTAGCTAAAATTAGATAATATACATGAATACATTTAACGCCTGTCTTTGTCTGTTCACAGTTCTGGAGTCTGGGGCTCCTAGATCAAGGTATGGGCAGGTTCAGCGTCTGTTAAAGGACTGATCTGCATTTCCAAGATGGTGCCTTGTTTTGCATCCTCTGGAGGTGAGGAACTCTGTGTCCTCTCATGGTGGAAGGTGGAAGGGCAAAAGAATGCTCCCTTCAGCGTCAAGCCCTTTCATAAGGGTGCTAATCCCATTCATAAGAGCAGAGCCTCATGACTTAATCACTTCCCAAAGGCCACACCTCTTAATATTGTTGCATTGAGAATTAAGTTTCAACATGAATTTTGGAGGGGACGCCATCATTTGAACCATAGCAATCCTCCACAGGTAAATTGCAAAAACCAAGGCGTGTGGTAGAGTACTACTGGCAAGCTGTTTGCTTTGTGGAACTCTCCCTCTTACTCAAGAATCCTCTAGGCCTTGTGTGTGATCATCTGATACATGGATTTGGGGAAGTTTCTGATGTCAATATGCACATTAAACGTTAGTAAAGCTGACTTTCACAATTTTATTTGAATTAGAAGACATATAGGTAGAAGTTCTAGTGTTTTCTTATAGCACAAACGGAACATCTTGCATCTCCTCTGGGTGTATTATATATTCTGATGATCATTACTATCCACTCTGCTGTAATGATGACCCATAAATAGGGGAGCAGAATCTCACCACAGGTGGTGAGACTGTCATTTTGTTTCCAGTCTCCTGCCGATTTCTAAGCTTCACTCTTTGATTCCATTCAAAGCACTCTTTTCATAGGGCAGGGAAGAGTTTCCAACAGGGGTCTAGAACAGAGTAAGGAGTTTCCTTCTCTCTTGCTCTCTCTGCCCTCTTCTCTGCACCAAGGACTTTAGAGTTGGGATAGGAAAAATTGAGTGGAAAGCACTGGAAACTTGTGGGAAAGGACTGAGATGCCTTTGAGACAAGTGCAAAGTGGAGAAGAAAGGAAAGTTCAAAATACAGCGGAATGGTAACTACATTAAAAGACAAAATCACAGGGAAATATCATAGTTTGGGACTCCAGAGGCATTTATGTGCAAGTACAAAGATCACAGAGTGAAGAAACCGTGGAATAAACTGAGTCAGGCTAATGGAAGGAGGCATGGAAGTGGTGCCACTGTGGGGTATAACACAGATCTTTCATATGGACGGTGTGAACAGACTTGCCAAGGGCCATGGCCAGCCTGGCATAGACAAGTGGTGGGGGTCATCTAACAATCCAAGCACAAACTTCCAGGTCAGGTACCTATTGAATTGGATCTTGGCTCTGCCACTCTAAGTATGTCGCTTAACTTATTTAAGCCTCAGTTTCCCGAGTTGTAGAGTGGAATTATAATAGCTCTTGTTTTATAGGGCTGCTGTGCAGAGTAAATAGGGTAAATTGGCACATAGTGAATGCTCTAATAAATGGTAGTTAGAGCCATCATGATCACCATCATACTCTTCATCATCAGATGGTGGAAGTTGCTTCTCTTTCTGCAGAAAGTGAAGCATCTGGTCAACTGTTTACTTACTCTGCTGAAAATTTTACATCTTAAAACAGGATATTGGGAGGCTGTGCATGTGTAGGGGTAGGGGATATATGGGAAATCTCTTTACCTTCCCCTTAATTTTGCTGTGAATCTAAAATCGCTCTTAAAAAATAGGCTGGCTGGGCGGGGTGGCTCACGCCTGTAATTCTAACACTTTGGGAGGCCAAGGTGGGTGGATCACCTTAGGTCAGGAGTTCAAGACCAGCCTGGCCAACATGGTGAAACCCTGTCTCTACTAAAGCTACAAAAAAAAATACCAGCCGGGCGTAGTGGCTCATGACTGTAATCCCAGCTACTCAGGAGGCTGAGGCAGGAGAATTGCTTGAACCCTGGAGGCGGAGGTTGCAGTGAGCTGAGACTGCACCTTTGCACTCTAGCCTGGGCAACAAGAACCAAACTCCATCTCAAAAAAAAAAAAGTCTTTAAAAAAGAACAAAAAAGAAGATATTGGCTGCCTTCATAGACATCCTATATCATAATGTCTACTGTGCTAAAAGTATTTCTTACATAATTGCCACACTAACACTAACAGGTGGATTCTGTCTACATTTTACAGATGAGAAGCATCACTGAGGTTTAGAGAAGATAACCAACTTGCTCAAGGTCACACAGCTCATTAGAGGCAGAACCATGCTGTTTCTGTCATACCGCAATGCCTCCCACTGAGTATGTGCCTCACTCTGAAGAACCTGTTGATAATATGGAAGTGTTGATAGCACTGAAAGAAAGTGACTGTGTTGACAGTTAGTTGGAGTTGTAATGAGAAGAACTAAAGGCATAATCATAAATGTATCCCTGATTTTAAGTGAGTTGATTTTAAAATGCTAAAAGGTGGAATGGAGAAGTCAGTTTTAAAACTTATTTTGCTTTTTTGAAGATAATTTGTCCTTTTTCTTTGGGCTGCTTTTAAGATTTTGTCTTTGCTCTTCAACAGTTTTACAATGATCTGCCTATGAGTATCTTTTTGTATATGTGTATTTATTCTGTATGTGGTTCACAGAATTTCTTGGACATCTTTACTCAGTTTAGAGAAATGTTCATCCACTTTCTCTTCAAAATTACTTCTGCCCCATTTGTTCTTTTTCCTCTCCTTCTGGGCCTTAAATTACATGTATATTAGACATTTGCAATGTGCCCCACATGTTTGTTTGTTCTTTTCTAAATTTTTTATTCTTTTTTCTCTCTGCTTTGCTTTGACTTGGGTGCTATGCATTTAACTGTCTTCCAGGTCACCAATTCTGTCTTCTCCCAGGTGTATGTTGTTGTCAAATGCTTATATTTAGTTCTTAATTTCAAATACTGATTTTCAGTTCTAGAATTTTATTTTATTTTATTTTATTTTATTTTATTTTATTTTATTTTATTTTATTTTATTTTTTGAGACAGAGTTTCACTCTTGTTGCCCAGGCTGGAGTGCAATAGCGCAATCTCGGCTCACCGCAACCTCCGCCTCCCAGGTTCAAGTGATTCTCCTGCCTCAGCCTCCTGAGTAACTGGGATTACAGGCATACACTACCATGCCCGGCTTTTTTTTTTTTTTTTTTTTTTTTTTTTCATATTTTTAGTAGAGATAGGATTTCTCCATGTTGGTCAGGCTGGTCTTAAACTCCTGACCTCAGGTGATCTGCCCGCCTCGGCCTCCCAAAGTGCTGGGATTACAGGTGTGAGCCACCATGCCCAGCTATTTGATTATTTTTTTATAGATTCCAATTCTCTGGTGAAATTCTCCAACTTACTATCTATTTTATCAATTTTCTCTGTTTTCTTCAACACATCAATAATCTTTACTTTAAAGTTTTTGTTAACTCAAATTTCTGGATTCCCTACAGGTCCATTTCTACAGTTTTGTTTCTTGTGGCCTACCTAGTAATGTTTAATTAAATGCTGGACATTGTATCTAAACATTGTAGAGACTCTGACTCCTGATCATGTTCTTTTCCTTCAGAAAGTGTTCATCCTTTTCTTAGAGCTTTCCTCTGCTAGACAGATAGAATGAGTGATCAATCATCTTATCCTCATCTGATTGAAGAATTGTGGAGAAGAGAAATGTCTTGCAGGAGTGGAAGAAGGCAAAGGAGCCTGGAGGAATATATTAGGTTGGTGCAAAAGTAACTGTGGTTTTTGCCATTTAAAAGTAATGACAAAAACTGCAATAACTTTTTCACCAATCTAATATAAAGTCGTTGGAAGTAGACAACATTGTGATGAATCCTTGCTCTGGTGCTCAATCATCTTATCTGAGTCGGGGCTTAACTAGTTAAGGTTGGTTGCAGTTTGGTAATGTTTGGGCTGGTTTGCTACTCACTTGTTCCCAGAGCAGACCCCTCCAGGGCCTGCAGTGCTTACCAGGGCTCTCCCCTTGGAGAGTCCTTAATGCTGCTCTTTGCCTCCTCAGCAACAGGAGACTAGAAAACTCTGCTTTGATTTTCAGAGGTTTTTCTCTTAAGTTTTTAGCCTCCTACCCCATATAGCATCTTCTTCGCTGGTCTTGACACTTCCATTCTTCATATCCCCACCCAATTCATTCTCCACTCTGCTTTCAGATTGACTAGAAAATAAGACGTTCATTTCATGTTACTTCCCTGCTTCAAATCATCAAATACTTCCTATAACTTCCAGGATAAAGTCCAATCACCTTAGCATAGTTTATGTATAGTTTACGAGGTTTTGCACGATTGTGATCTACGTACTTTTTCCATCTCCAACAAATGTACTCCTCTGCTTTCATCCTATATTTCAGCCACACCACATTATTCATATTCCCTGAAGTCATCCAACTCTCTTTTACTTCTTGGCCTTTGAACATTTTGGCCCTTCTAGTGTGAATTGCTTTCCCTGACCTCTCCTCCAAGCCTCACAATAATCCTTTAAAATTCATTCCACATGTTATTTCCTGGAAGATTTCCATGGTCCTGTCTTACCTCCCTTCACTTGTCCTACCATGCACCTTTAATAGGGTTAAGATTAGGTTTCCCTCCTCTAAGCTTTCACAGAACTCAGTGGTTTACCCTTATCATAGCACTTTTTCCATTGTAATACAAGTGTCTTCTCAACTGTTTTTCTCACTAGATATAAACTCCATGAGGACAGGAACGGTGTTCATCATGCTAACCACCATACTCTCAGTGCCTAACCCATATGGTACTCAGTTAACATTTGCTAACTGAAAAAAAAAAATGAGTGAATGAAAACAAAAAGGGAAGGACATATAAGCAAAAGCAAATACATAAAAGGTGCCATCACTAATTTTGAATAGTGACAAGGAGCTCTAAAAGATCTGAAACTTGCAATAAATGCTGCAAACTGAAAAAGACTCTTAGGAAATTTATATTCAGAGCAGCAGGAGGAGGAATATTAGGAAAGATATATACCTAGTGCTTCGAGCTGATGATGCAGTTTGATAGATGACATAGAGAAGGACCTAATTCTTCAACTCTTATTGTGTTCCTTTCTTTGCTGATTGAAGAATTGTGGAGAAAAGAAATACTTTACAGGAGGGAAAGTAGGCAAAAGAACTTTGAGGAATATGTGAAGTCATTGGAAGTAGACAACAATGTGATGAATCCTGGCTCTGACTCTTACTACTATGTGACTTTGGTTAAGTCACATAAATAATTCTCTGAGACTCAGTTTTTCCCACATGTAAAACAATGATATACCTAACATGTAAAATAATGATTTGAATGATGAATGCTGGGTGCTTGATACTTAATATACTACAGAGTATTTTCGCCTAAAGACATGTTTGATGTTGACACAAGTAAGATTCTAGCAAGCATTATTTAAAATGCTTTTGAGTACTTGGATAGAAAAGGGACCAATTGGAATTATATATATATATATGTGTGTGTGTGTATATATATATATATATATATATATATAATTTTATTTCTCTCTTTGGCAGGGTAATTTAGGCAGATTTGAATGGATTACCAAACTGCTTGATCATATAACATAGGTATAGTGCTCTGGACTTCAGTAAGGCATTTGACAAGGGTTGTTTGACAAGTGAACAAATATGGGTTGACTGGCTTTTAAAAAATCATTCGTGCTTTCCGCGCTACCTACAGAGGGGTCCATACGGCGTTGTTCTGGATTCCCGTCGTAACTTAAAGGGAAACTTTTCACAATGTCCGGAGCCCTTGATGTCCTGCAAATGAAGGAGGAAGATGTCCTCAAGTTCCTTGCAGCAGGAACCCACTTAGGTGGCACCAATCTTGACTTCCAGATGGAACAGTACATCTATAAAAGGAAAAGTGATGGCATCTACATCCTAAATCTGAAGAGGACCTGGGAGAAGCTTCTGCTGGCGGCCCGTGCCATTGTTGCCATTGAAAACCCTGCTGATGTCAGTGTTATATCCTCCAGGAATACTGGCCAGAGGGCCGTGCTGAAGTTTGCTGCTGCCACTGGAGCCACTCCAATTGCTGGCCGCTTCACTCCTGGGACCTTCACTAACCAGATCCAGGAAGCCTTCCGGGAGCCACGGCTTCTTGTGGTTACTGACCCCAGGGCTGACCACCAGCCTCTTACGGAGGCATCTTATGTTAACCTACCTACCATTGCTCTGTGTAACACAGATTCTCCTCTGCGCTATGTGGACATTGCCATCCCATGCAACAACAAGGGAGCTCACTCAGTGGGTTTGATGTGGTGGATGCTGGCGCAGGAAGTTCTGTGCATGCGTGGCACTATTTCCCGTGAACACCCGTGGGAGGTCATGCCTGATCTCTGCTTCTACAGAGATCCTGAAGAGATTGAAAAGAAGAGCAGGCTGCTGCTGAAAAGGCAGTGACCAAGGAGGAATTTCAGGGTGAATGGACTGCTCCAACTCCTGAGTTCACTGCTACTCAGCCTGAGGTTGCAGACTGGTCTGAAAGTGTGCGGGTGCCCTCTGTGCCTATTCAGCAGTTCCCTACTGAAGACTGGAGTGCTCAGCCTGCCACGGAAGACTGGTCTGCAGCTCCCACTGCTCAGGCCACTGAATGGGTAGGAGCAACCACTGAATGGTCTTAAGCTGTTCTTGCACGGGCTCTTAAGCAACATGGAAAAGTGGTTGATGGAAAATAAATATCAGTTTCTAAAAAAAAAAAAAAAAAAAAAAAAATCATTCTTAGCAAACTATCACAAGAACAGAAAGCCAAACACCGCATGTTCTCACTCATAGGTGGGAACTGAACAATGAGATCACTTGGACTTGGGAAGGGGAACATCACACACCAGGGCCTATCATGGGGAGGGGGGAGGGGGGAGAGATTGCATTGGGAGTTATACCTGATGTAAATGATGAATTGATGGGTGCTGACGAGTTGATGGGTGCAGCACACCAACATGGCACAAGTATACATATGTAACAAACCTGCACGTTATGCACATGTACCCTAGAACTTAAAGTATAATAAAAAAATAAAATACAAAAATAAAAAAAAAACTACAAAAAAAAATTAAAATACACGAAACATGAAATTTACCATTTTAACACATACAATTCAATGGCATTAAGTACAGTCATAATTTTGTGAAACCATCACCAGTCTCCATTTCCAGAACTTTTTCATCAATCCAAACAGAAAATCTGTACCCATTAAACAATAACTTATTATTTCCTCCTTCCCCTCGCTCCTGGTAACCTCTATTTTACATTCTGTCTCTATGAATTTGACTAACCTAGGTATGTCATATAAGTGGAATCATACAATATGTGTCTTTTTGTGATTGGCTTATTTCACGTGGCATGTTTTCAAGGTTCATTCATATTATAGCATGTATCAGAATTTCATACATTTTCTAAGACTGAATTTTTTTGTATGCGTCTATCACATTTTGCTTATCCATTCATCTGTTGATGGATACTTGGGTTGCTTCTACTTTTCAGCTATTGTGAATAATGAATGGGTTGACTGTTTAAGCCATCTGGTGAATTAGCAACTGGCTGAATGATTGTACTCAAAGGGTGATGATGAAAGTGAAAGTGAAATGATGGCACCCTTGAAGGAAGCTCCCAGTGGTTTGCCATAGGGGTCTTCCTGTAGACTTTTTCTGCCCATCAGTTTTCTCAAGAAGATATAGAAGGTATGATTAGCTAATTTGTTTTGCAGTTAACACAAACATGGAGGAATGATAACTGTATTAGTTGGCAAGATTCAAAGTCAAAGAGATTGATGAGTTAGAGAGACTGACTGAATCAAGAGACAAGAATTTCACAGGGGAAAAATACAAGTTCATATACTTGAGTTCGAAAAACCAGCGGCATGAGTACAGTTTGAGAATGCTGTCCCTTTAAAAGAGTAAGCTGAATGTGTGCCAATAGTGTTCAAGTGTCCCTTCAAACATTTAACTGATGTTAGGTTATGTTAGTAGAAATGTAATATCGAAAATGGAGGTGCTGGTCATACTTTACTCTGTTCCACACTTGAGGTGTTGGTGTTCATTTTCCAGTTACACTTTTAAAAAGAGAGAATAGTGTAATATGAGCTTTATTGTCATTACACTGCCCTACATCAAATTTCAGTTTCATTATTATTATTTTTTTTTGAGATGGAATCTTTCTCTGTCCCCCAGGCTAGAGCGCAGTGGCGCGATCTTGGCTCACTGCAACCTCCACCTCCCGGATTCAAGCGATTCTCCTGCCTCAGCCTCCCGAGTAGCTGGGATCATAGGCGCCTGCCACCGTGCCCAGCTAATTTTTGTATTTTTAGTAGAGACGGGGTTTCACCGTCTTGGCCAGGCTGGACTCAAACTCAAACTCCTGGACTCGTGATCCACCTGCCTCGGACTCCCAAAGTGCTGGGATTACAGGTGTGAGCCACCATGCCCAGCCCAGTTTTGTTATTTCTAAATCTATGACTTTAGGCATGTGACTTAACCTCTTAATGTCTCAGTTTCCTCACTTGTAAAATAAAGATAATAATATGGTTGCTGTGAAGATGAAATCAAGTAACACATAGTAAGTACTTCATAAATATTAGGTTTTGAAATTATGTAGACAAGATGAAATATATTCAAAGAAGAGTAACCACTTATTGATTCATTCTACAAATATTTATTAAGCATCACCACTGTCATAGGAGGAACACATGAAGAAACTAAGGGTGTTCAACCTAGTGATGCCATGCTGTGGAGGATATGAAAGCTATCTTCAAATATTTGAGGAATAGGCATTAATCTCTTTCTGAATGAGTTCATAAAATAGAACTAGAATTAATTAGTGGAAGCCAAGGTTTTGAATCAATGTGAGAAAACTGGAACTGGCTTTATTAACTGTTGCTGTAGGTGTCTAAGCAGAGGCTAGACAAATAGTTTGTGATGGTGTTATAAAGGATATTTTAGCATCAGATGGGTGATTTGAGTAGATAATCTTTAAGGTTCCTTAATTATTCCAGACTTGAAAAGTCTATAATGATATGAAAATGCTTTCCTCTTTCCTACCCTAGAGACTGTATAAGGTCTATTCACCTTCTAGCTTCCAATTTCTTCACCAAACCTCATTTGGACCTAAACAAAAGCAGGTTGACCTAGGAAACTTTAGTTTCTTTTTCAGGTAGTTAGTTTACAAGAGACTCTTTTGTAATCACATCAGAGACCCCAGCCTCTACTCTAATTTCTTTATATCGTTACAGAGAAAAATAGTAGGCCAGACTTCTTGGTTACAGAAGGCTGAGGAAAGTCTGATGAATAATACAACAAAATTTTGAAATGTTCCTAAGTGCTTCTTAAAGCAAATATCATTTGAGGGAGAAAAGTAAACTCAAAATTTTAATCTTAGATTCAGGAGTGACATCTGAGAACAAAATGTAACATTTGGTTGAGTTTTTAATGGAGTTCACAAGGAATGATAAAGCTTTGTACTTTCATAGACTTTTATTGACTAGTGCTTAGGAGTTCACAGACTGTAACTGCTATAATGAGAAAGCTTGAATCAGGGAAGTTTGACTCAGTAAATGACCTAAACATCCTCATTTTTTAAAAATCATTTTAAATAAAATGTGAAACAGAACGAACCAGAAAAGAAAGTTTCATAGAAAAATGTATCATACTTTATTTTTTATTACTTACTTAAAAAGTAAGGCTACCTGCTATTGTTTAAATATGGCTTGTTCCCTACAAAAAATAAAGTGTGATACACCTCCCGTTAGGCCCCACCTCTTAAAGGTCCCACTTGCCAACATTGCCACTCTGGGGTCAAGCCTTAATATGAATTTTGGTGGGAACAAAAAGCTTATACATTAGGGTGCTTCTCTGCACAATGGCATTGAGCAGATAGAACTGAGTCCATCATCCCATCCAGATTCATACAGTCACATTTGAGAGAGCCTTATAACAGAGTTCTGGGGCAAAGTTAATCCTAACCGATGTGGACTTCTTACTCTGAGAACCTATCTTTGTAGCCACATTTTATAGTGCCAATGAAGACATGCCAGCAAGTGTTTCATGTACAACTGGCATTAGAGCACCAAGTCAATTTGATGGTGGTGGTAGGCACTATTATTTTATATCCAGGTAAAAGGCCAATTAAAAAACTGCCACTGGGGATAAAAATCAAAGACACAATATATCAGAACTGAGTTTTGAGCAACCTGGTATTCGAAAATATGTGAATATTTTCAGAAACCAATGTTAAATTGTCCCCATGTTTCCCAGCTGTGGAGATATTTAATACATTTGTTCAAATCCAATTACTCAATCCACATAGTGCTGAGGCCATCCTGCAAAGTGCATATCAAAAAATATGAACTTAGGGTGACATAGATGAGTATAGATGACAACAATGTTATGCAAGTCAAACTTGGAAGGTCAGAATAAGCATATCTATTCTGAGATAATTCGTTGTTATTTTAGAGTGTATTCATTCTACTTATAGAAAAAGTTAACTGTAAAACAGCCTCAGGCAAGTCCTTCTGGAGATATTCCAGAAGAAGGCATTGCTATCATAGGAGATGACAGCTTCTTTTGTGTTATTGCCCCTGAAGACCTCCCAGTGAGACAAAATATGGAGGTAGAAGACCGTGATATTGATACTGACTCTGTATAGGCATAGGCTGATACATGTGTTTGTGTCTTAGTTTTTAACAAGCAGTTTAAAAAGTGAAAACAATTTTAAATATAAAAAAGCTTACACAGTGAGAATATAAAGAAAGAAAATATTTTGTACACTTGTACAATGAGCTTGTGTTTTAAGCTGTGTTAATACAAAAGAGTTCAAAAGTTAAAAAAGTTTATCAAGTAAGCTTTATAAACATTCACAGTAAGCTAAGGTTAATTTGTTATAAAAGCAAGAACATTTCAAAAATAACTGTAGTATAGTCTAAGTGTACAGTGTTTATAAAGTCTACAGTAGTGTACAGTAATGAGCCTTCACGTTCACTCACCATTTACTCACTGACATGCTCAGAACAACTTCTAGTCCTATAAGCTTCATTTATGGTAAGTGCTCTATATAGATGCACCATTTTTTATCTTTTATACCATATATAAATATATTTTGAGACAGGGTCTCATTCTGTTGCCCAGGTTGGAGTGCAGTGGCATGATCTTGGCTCACTGCAATGTCGACCTCCTGGGCTCAAGCTATCCTCCCACCTCAGCTTCCTGAGTAGCTGGGACTACAGGTGCATGACACCATGCCTAGCTAATTTCTGCATTTATTTGTAGAGAGAGGTTTTTGTCATGTTGCCCAGGCTGTTCTCGAACTCCTGAACTTAAGCGATCTGCCCTCCTCAGGCTTCCAAAGTGCTGCGATTACAGGTGTGCACCACCTGCCCCCAGCCATATTCTTACTGTTTAGAAATGTTTTTCTATGATTAGATATGTTTAGATACATGCATACTTACCATTGTGTCACAATTTTCTGTAGAACTCAGTACAGTAACATGCTGTACAGGTTTGTAGCCTAGGAGCAATATGCTATACCATACAGCCTAGATGTGTAGTGTGCTATACTATTTAGGCTTGTGTAACTATACTATGATGTTCTCAGAATGACAAAATTGCCTAATGACACATTTTTCAGAATGTATCCCATTGTTAAGTAATGCATGATTGTATAGGCACAAAATATATAAATAACTAGGTAATTTAAATGAATCTATGACATAGATTAATCTTACACACATGAAAAAGAGGTTGAGTGGTAATGAATTTGCTTAGCTTTTGTCTGGGAAAGCATTTATCTCTTCATTTTTGAAGGATAATTTTTCTTAATTCTTCCAAAAAATTGAAGAGGAGGGAGCAGTTTTAAACTCAATTTATAAGGCCAGCCTTACCCTAATATAAAAAATGGAAAATTACATGCCAATATCTCAGATGAACATAAATGCAAGAATCCTCAACAAAATACTAGCAAATTGGGAGGCCAAGGTGGGCAGATTACTTGAGCTCAGGATTTCGAGACTAGCCTGGGTAACACTGTGAAACCCTGTCTTTGCAAAAAATACAAAAAATTAACCAGGCATGGTGGCATGCACCTGTAGTTCCAGCTACTTGGGGGGCTGAGGTGGGAGGATTGCTTGAATCAGGAGGTTGAAGCTGCAGTGAGAGGCACGCCAGCCTAGGTGACAAAGTGATACCCTGTCTCAAAAAACAAACAAACAAAAAACCCTAGCTAACTGAATTAAACAGCACATTAAAGGATTATATGCAATGGCTAGGTGAGATTTATCCCTGGAAAACAAGGCTAGATCAACATAGGAAAATCAATAAATAAATGTGATATCACATTAACAGAATGAAAGACAAAAACCGTATGATCATCTCAATAGATGCAGAAAAAGCATTTGACAAAATTCAACATCCTTTCATGATAAAAATTCTCAACAAATTAGATATAGAAAGAATGTACCTGAACACAATAAAGGTCACATATGACAAACCCACCAGTAACACCACATTCAATGTTAAAAAACTGGAAGATTTTCCTCTAAAATCAGGAGCAAGACAAGGATGTCTCCTTTTACTACTTTACTCTCTATAGTACTGGAAGTCCTACAAGAGCAATTAGACCAGAAAAAAACACATCTGGTTTTGAAAGAAGGAGATTAAATTGTTAATGCTTATAGACAACAGGGTGATATATACAGAAAACCATAAAGACTCCACCAACAAAATCATTTGAACTAATAAACAAATTCAGTAAAGTTGCAACCTACAAAATCAGCATTCAAAATTCAGTATGATTTTGTGTGATTTTGACTAATGAGGAACTAGCCAAAAAAGAAATCAAGAAAACGATCCCATTTACAATAGCTACCAAAAAATAAAATACTTAGGAATAATTTTAATTGTAGAGATGAAAGACCTGTATTCTGAATACTATGAGACATTGATGAAAATGTTGAAGAAGATCCAAAAAAAAAATATGAAATATATTTGTGGATTGGAAGAATTAATATTGTTTAAATGTTCATTCTAGCCAATATGATCTATAGATTCAATGCAATCCCTATCAAAACTCCAGTGACATTTTTTCACAGAAATAGAAAAACAATCCTAAAATTCACATGAAACCACAAAAAACCCAGAGTAGCCAAAGCAATCTTGAGCAAAAAGACTAAAACTGGTGACATCACATTACCTGACTTCAAAATACACTGCAAAGTGATAGCAATAAAACAGCATGGTACTGACATAAAGCAGACACATTGACCAGTGGAACAGAATAGAGAGCCCAAAAATAAACTCACACATTTACAACCAATTGATATTTTTTATTATTATATTTTAAGTTCTAGGGTACATGTGCACAATGTGCAGGTTTGTTACATATATATACATGTGCCATGTTGGTGTGCTGCACCCATTAACTCGTCATTTACATTAGGTATATCTCCTAATGCTATACCTCCCCCTGCCCCTCACCCCGTGACAGGCCCCAGTGAGTGATGTTACCCTCCCTGTGTCCATGTGTCCTCATTGTTCAATTCCCACCCATGAGTGAGAACATGTGGTGTTTGTTTTTCTGTCCTTGTGATAGTTTGCTCAGAATGATAGTTTCCAGCTTCATCCATGTCCCCACAAAGGACATGAACTCATCCTTTTTATAGCTGCATAGTATTCCATGGTGAATATGTGCCACAGTTTCTTAATCCAGTCTATATTTGATGGACATTTGGGTTAGTTCCAAGTCTTTGCGACTGTGAACAGTGCTGCAATAAACATATGTGTGCTTGTGTCTTTATAGCAGCATGATTTATAATCCTTTGGGTATATACCCAGTAATGGGATGGCTGGGTCAAATTTCTAGTTCTAGATCCTTGAGGAATCGCCACACTGTCTTCCACAATGGTTGAACTAGTTTACAGTCCCAACAACAGTGTAAAAGTGTTCCTATTTCTCCACATCCTCTCCAGCACCTGTTGTTTCCTGACTTTTTAATGATCGCCATTCTAACTGGTGTGAGATGGTATCTCATTGTGGTTTTGATTTGCATTTCTCTGATGGCCAGTGATGATGAGCATTTTTTCATGTGTCTGTTGGCTGCATAAATGTCTTCTTTTGAGAAGTGTCTGTTCATATCCTTTGCCCAATTTTTGATGGGGTTGTTTGATTTTTTCTTGTAAATTTGTTTAAGTTCTTTGTAGATTCTGGATATTAGCCCTTTGTCAGATGGGTACATTGCAAAAATTTTCTCCCATCCTGTAGGTTGTCTGTTCACTCTGATGGCAGTTTCTTTTGCTGTGCAGAGACTCTTTAGTTTAATTAAATCCCATTTGTCAATTTTGGCTTTTGTTGCCATTGCTTTTGGTATTTTAGTCATGAAGTCCTTGGCCATGCCTATGTCCTGAATGGTATTGCCTAGGTTTTCTTCTAGGGTTTTTATGTTTTTAGGTCTAACATTTAAGTCTTTAATTCATCTTGAATTAATTTTTGTATAAGGTATAAGGAAGGGATCCAATTTCAGCTTTCCACATATGGCTAGCCAGTTTTCCCAGCACCGTTTATTAAATAGGGAATCATTTCCCCATTTCTTGTTTTTGTCAGGTTTGTCAAAGATCAGATGGTTGTATATGTGTGGTGTTATTTCTGAGGCTTCTATTCTGTTCCATTGGTCTATATTTCTGTTTTGGTACCAGTACCATGCTGTTTTGGTTACTGTAGCCTTGTAGTATAGTTTGAAGTCAGGTAGTGTGACGCCTCCAGCTTTGTCCTTTTTGCTTAGGATTGTCTTGGCAATGTGGGCTCTTTTTTGGTTCCATATGAACTTTAAAGTAGGTTTTTCCAATTCTGTGAGGAAAGTCATTAGTAGCTTGATGGGGATGGCATTGAATCTATAAATTACCTTGGGTGGTATGGCCATTTTCACGAGATTGATTCTTCCTATCCATGAGCATGATATGTTCTTCCATTTGTTTGTGTCCTCTTTTATTTCCTTGAGCAGTGGTTTGTAGTTCTCCTTGAAGAGGTCCTTTACATCCCTTGTAAGTTGGATTCCTAGGCATTTTATTCTCTTTGAAGCAATTGTGAATGGGAGTTCACTCATGATTTGGCTCTTTGTCTGTTATTGGTGTATAGGAATGCTTGTGATTTTTGCACACTGGTTTTGTATCCTGAGATTTTGCTGAAGTTGCTTATCAGATTAAGGAGATTTTGGGCTGAGACGATGGGGTTTTCTAAATATACAATCATGTCATCTGCAAACAGGGACAATTTGACTTCTTCTTTTCCTAATTGAATACTGTTTATTTCTTTCTCCTGCCTGATTGCACTGGCCAGAACTTCCAACACTATGTTGAATAGGAGTGGTGAGAGAGGGCATCCCTGTCTTGTGCCAGTTTTCAAAGGCAATGCTTCCAGTTTTTGCCCATTCACTATGATATTGGCTGTAGGTTTGTCATAAATAGCTCTTACTATTTTGAGATACGTCCCATCAACACCTAGTTTATTGAGAGTTTTTAGCACGAAAGGCTGTTGAATTTTGTCGAAGGCCTTTTCTGCACCTGAGATAATCATGTGGTTTTTGTCTTTGGTTCTGTTTATATGATGGATTATGTTTATTGATTTGCATATATTGAACCAGGCTTGCATCCAGGGATGAAGCCAACTTGATCATGGTGGACAAACTCTTGGATGTGCTGCTGGATTCGGTTTGCCGTTATTTTATTGAGGAGTTTTGCATCAATGTTCATCAGGGATATTGGGCTAAAATTCTCTTTTTTTTTAATTGTGTCTCTGCCAGGCTTTGATATCAGGATGATGCTGGCCTCATAAAATGAGTTAGGGAGGAGTCCCTCTTTTTCTATGGATTGGAATAATTTCAGAAGGAATGGTACCAGCTCCTCTTTGTACCTCTGGTAGAATTTGGCTGTGAATCCGTCTGGTCCTGGGCTTTTTTTGGTTGGTAGGCTATTAATTATTGCCTTAATTTCAGAGCCTATTATTGGTCGATTCAGGGATTCAACTTCTTCCTGGTTTAGTCTTGGGAGGGTGTATGTGTCCAGGAATTCATCCATTTCTTCTAGACTTTCTAGTTTATTTGCGTAGAGGTGTTTGTAGTATTCTCTGATGGTAGTTTGTATTTCTGTGGGGTCGGTGGTGATATCCCCTTTATCATTTTTTATTGCATCTATTTGATTCTTCTCTCTTTTCTTCTTTATTAGTCTTGCTAGTGGTCTATCAATTTTGTTGATCTTTTCAAAAAACCAGCTCCTGGATTCATTGATTTTTTGAAGAGTTTTTTGTGTCTCTATCTCCTTCAGTTCTGCTCTGATCTTAGTTATTTCTTGCCTTCTGCTAGCTTTTGAATGTGTTTGCTCTTGCTTCTCCAGTTCTTTTAATTGTGATGCTAGGGTGTCAATTTTAGATCTTTCCTGCTTTCTCTTGTGGGCATTTAGTACTTCAAATTTCCCTGTACACACTGCTTTAAATGTGTCCCAGAGATTCTGGTATGTTGTGTCCTTGTTCTCTTTGGTTTCAAAGAACATCTTTATTTCTGCCTTCATTTCATTATGTACCCAGTAGTCATTCAGGAGCAGGTTGTTCAGTTTCCATGTAATTGAGCAGTTTTGAGTGAGTTTCTTAATTCTGAGTTCTAATTTGATTGCACTGTGGTCTGAGAGACAGTTTGTTATAATTTCTGATCTTTTACATTTGCTGAGGAGTGCTTTACTTCCAACTATGTGGTCATTTTTGGAATAAGTGCGATGTGGTGCTGAGAAGAATGGATATTCTGTTGATTTGGGGTGGAAAGTTCTGTAGATGTCTATTAGGTCCCACTTGGTGCAGAGCTGAGTTCAATTCCTGGATATCCTTGTTAACTTTGTCTCGTTGATCTGTCTAATGTTGACAGTGGGGTGTTAAAGTCTCCCATTATTATTATGTGGGAGTCTAAGTCTCTTTGTAGGTCTCTAAGGACTTGTTTTATGAATCTGGGTGCTCCTGTATTGGGTGCATATGTATTTAGGATAGTTAGCTCTTCTTGTTGAATTGATCCCTTTACCATTATGTGATGACCTTCTTTGTCTCTTTTGATCTTTGTTGGTTTAAAGTCTGTTTTATCAGAGACTAGGATTACAACCCCTGCTGTTTTTGTTTTCCATTTGCTTGGCAGATCTTCCTCCATCCCTCTGTTTTGAGCCTATGTGTGTCTCTGCATGTGAGATGGGTCTCCTGAATACAGCACACTGATGGTCTTGACTCTTTATCCAATTTGCCAGTCTGTGTCTTTTAATTGGAGCATTTAGCCCATTTACATTTAAGGTTAATATTGTTATGTGTGAATTTGATACTGTCATTATGATGCTAGCTGGTTATTTTTCTCATTAGTTGATGCAGTTTCTTCCTAGCATCGATGATCTTTACGATTTGGCATGTTTTTGCAGTGGCTGGTAGCAGTTGTTTCTTTCCATGTTTAGTGCTTCCTTCAGGAGCTCTTGTAGGGCAGGCCTGGTGGTGACAAAATCTCTCAGCATTTACTTGTCTGTAAAGGATTTTATTTCTCCTTCACTTATGAACTTAGTTTGGCTGGATATGAAATTCTGGGTTGAAAATTCTTTTCTTTAAGAATGTTGAATATTGGCCCCCACTCTCTTCTGGCTTGTAGAGTTTCTGCTGTTAGTCTGATGGACTTCCCTTTGTGGGTAACCCAACCTTTCTCTCTGGCTACCCTTAACATTTTTTCCTTCATTTCAACTTTGGTGAGTCTGACAATTGTGTGTCTTGGAGTTGCTCTTCTCAAGGGGTATCTTTGTGGTGTTCTCTGTATTTCCTGAATTTGAATGTTGACCTGCCTTGCTAGGTTGGGGAAATTCTCCTGGATAATATCCTGAAGAGTGTTTTCCAACTTGGTTCCATTCTCCCCATCACTTTCAGGTACACCAATCAGACATAGGTTTGGTCTTTTCAAATAGTTCCATATTTCTTGGAGGCTTTGTTTGTTTCTTTTTACTCTTTTTTCTCTAAACTTCTCTTCTCGCTTCATTTCATTCATTAGATCTTCAATCACTGATACCCTTTCTTCCACTTGATCGAATCATCTACTGAAACCTGTGCATGTGTCATGTAGTTCTCGTGCCATGATTTTCAGCTCCATCAGGTCACTTAAGGTCTTCTCTACGCTGTTTATTTTAGTTAGCCATTCATCTAATCTTTTTTCAAGGTTTTTAGGTTCTTTGCGATGGGTTCAAACATCCTCCTTTAGCTTGGAGAAGTTTGTTACTACCGATCGTCTAAAGCCTTCTTCTCTCAATTCATCAAAGTCATTCTCCATCCAGCCTTGTTCCATTGCTGGCGAGGAGCTGTATTCCTTTGGAGGAGAAGAGGCACTCTGGGTTTTAGAAGTTTCAGCTTTTCTGCTCTGGTTTATCCCCATCTTTGTGGTTTTATCTACCTTTGGTCTTTGATGATGGTGATGTACAAATGGGGTTTTGGTGTGGATGTCCTTTCTGTTTGGTAGTTTTCCTTCTAATAGTCAGGACCCTCAGCTGCAGGTCTGTTGGAGTTTGCTGGAGGTCCACTCCAGACCCTGTTTGCCTGGGTATCACCAGCAGAGGCTGCAGAACAGCAAATATTGCAGAACGGCAGATATTGCTGCCTGATCCTTCCTCTGGAAGCTTTGTCTCAGAGGGGCACCTGGCTGTATGAGGTGTCAATCAGCCCCTACTGGGGGGTGCCTCCCAGTTAGGTTACTTGGGGTTTAGGGACCCACTTGAGGAGGGAGTCTGTCCGTTCTCAGATCTCAAATTCCATGCTGGGAGAACTACTACTCTCTTCAAAGGTGTCAGACAGGGACGTTTAAGTCTGCAGAAGTTTCTGCTGCCTTTTGTTCAGCTATGCCCTGCCCCTACAGGTGGAGTCTACAGAGGCAGGCAGGCCTCCTTGAGCTGCGGTGGGTTCCACCCAGTTTGAGCTTCCCAGCCACTTTGTTTACCTACTCAAGCCTCAGCAATGGTGGACGCCCCTCCCCCAGCCTCCCTGCTGCCGTGCAGTTCAATCTCAGACTGCTGTGCTAGTAGTGAGCGAGGTTCTGTGGGCATGGGACCCTCCGAGCTGGGCATGGGATATAATCTCCTGGTTTGCTAAGACTGTTGGAAAAGTGCGGTATTAGGGTGGAAGTGTTCTGATATTCCAGGTACCATCTGTCACGGCTTCCCTTGGCTAGGAAAGGGAATTCCCCAACCCCTTGCACTTCCCACGTGAGGCAATACCCTGCCCTGCTTCAGCTCATGCTCCATGGGTTGCACCCACTGTCCAACAAGCCACAGTGAGATGAACCCAGTATCTCAGTTGGAAATGCAGAAATCACTCATCTTCTGTGTCACTCACACTGGGAGCTGTAGACTGGAGCTGTTCCTATTCAGCCATCTTGGAACCTCTCCCTTGCCAATTGATGTTTTACAAAGATGCCAAGAACCCACAATGAAAAAAAGTCTCTTTAATAAATGGTGTTAGGGAAACTGGATATCCACATGCCAAAGAATGAACTTGGACACTTATCTCACACCATACACAAAATCAACTCAAAATGGATTAAAGACTTAAATATAAGACTTGAAACTATAAAACTCATGGGAGAAAACTTAGTGGAAAGGCTATGACACTGGTTTAGACAATGACTTTTGGATATGACCCCAAAAGCACAGGAAACAAAAGCAAAACTGGACAAATGGAATTACATCAAACTAAAAAGCCTCTTCACAGCAAATAAAATAATCAACAGAGTGAAGAGACAACTTATGAAAATATTTCATAACTACATAGTGGCATGATTGCCCAACACTGTGAATGTAATAAATGCAACTAAATCATACACTTTAAAATGGCTAATTTTAAATTGTATGAATTTTACCTCAGTGAAAAACAATGAGCACAAAGAAAAAATAATAATAATAAAATGGAAGACATAAACCCTAGCACATTAATCTTTATTAAATGTAAATGTAAGTACATCTATTGAAAGTCACAGATTGGCAGAGTGGATAAATTAACAGGGCTCAACTCTATGCTCTCTATAAAAACTCACTTCAAATGTACTGATATAAAGAGATTGAAAGTAAAAGAATAGAAAAGATATACCATGCAGACATCAATCAAAATAAAGCAGGAGTGGCTATATTAAAGTCAGATAAGGTAGACAGACCTCAGAACAAATATTACCAGATATAAGGAAGGACATCGCATAATGACAAAAGGTTTAATACACAAGAAGACACCTTGCTCCTAAATGTGTACATCACAGAGCAGAGCTTCAAAATATATGAAGCAAAAACTGGTAGAACTGAAAGAAAAAACAGATAAGTCCATAATTATAGTTGGGGATGTTAATAACCCCTCTCAGCAATAGATAGAACTATTAGATAGTAAATCAGCATGTATACAGAAGAACAGAAAGACACCATTGTGGTAGACAGAATAATATCTCCTCTAAAGATATCCATGTTTTAATCCCCAGAACATATATGTTTCTTACATTACATGGCAAAGGAAAATTATGTAGCTGATGGAGTTAAGGTTGCTTGTCAACTGGCTTTAAAATAGGGAGTTAGTTCTTGATTACCTGAGCAGGCTAAATGTAATCACAGTGATCCTTAAATGTGGAGGAGGGAGGCAGAAGTGGAAGTCAGAATGATATAAAGTGAAAAAACTCAACCCACAATAGGCTTTGAAGATGGAATACAAGAATCATGAGCTGAGAAATGTGGGCAACCTCTCAAAGCTGGAAAGGGCAGGGTAATGGATTTTCCCCTAGAGTCTCCAGAAAGGAATGCAGCCCTGCTGACAAACCGTTTTTTAGCCCATTGAGACCCATTTTAGACTTCTGAATGACAGAACTGTAAAATAATGAATTTGTGTTGTTTTCAGCTATTAAGCCAGTAATAATTAGTTACAGCAGCCATAGAAAACTAATACATCCATTAATCAACTGAATCTAACACTCTGCCTAACAATAGCAAAACATACATACTTTCCAAAAGTACATGGCGTGTTGACTAAAATAGACCATATCCTGGGCCATAAAACACACCTCTAAAAATTTAAATGAATGGAAATCATGTGTAGATTGTTTTCTGACCATAATGTTTTCACACTAGAAATCGGTAACAGAGAAATAAAAGGAAAATCTCCAAACACTGGCAATTAAACAGCACTCATGCAAATAATCTAATGGCTCAAATAAGTCTCAAAGAACATCAAAACCACATTGAACTGAATGAAAATGAAAATGCAATATATTAAAATTTGTGGGATGCAGCTAAGGCAGTTCTGAGAGAGAAATTTGTAGCATTACATGCTTAGAAAAAAAAAGAAAGCTCTAGAAGCAACAACTTAAGCTGTTTCCTCAAGAACCTGGAAAAAGTAGAGCAAAATAAACCCAAAGCAAGCAGAAAGCAGAACATAGTAAAGATAAGAGCAGGCCGGGCGTGGTGGCTTACGCCTGTAATCCCAGCACTTTGGGAGGCTTAGGTGGGCAGATCACGAGGTCAGGAGATCGAGACCATCCTGGCCAACATGATGAAACCGCATCTCTACTGAAAATACAAAAATTAGCTGGTAGTGGTGGCACGCACCTGTAATCCCAGCTATTTGGGAGGCTGAGGCAGGAGAATCACTTGAACCGGGGAGGCGGAGGTTGCAGTGAGCCGAGATGGCGCCACTGCACTCCAGCCTGGCGACAGAGTGAGACTCCATCTCAAAAAAAAAAAAAAAGATAAGAGCAGAAATCCTCAATTAAATATTAGCAAATCGAATCCAGCAACATGTAAAAAGAATTATATACTACAACCAAGTGGGGTTCATTCCAGAAATGCAATACTTGTTCAATATTCAAAAATCAGTGTAATCTACCATATTAACAGGCTAGAGAAAAAAAAAAAACACATGATCATATTAACTGATTCAGAAAAAGCATTTGACAAAATTCAATACTCATTCCTGATCAAAACTCTTGCCTAACTAAGAATAGAGGAGAATATCCTCGACGTGATAAAAAACATTTACAGAAAACCTATAGCTAACATCTTACTTAATGGTGAAATGCTGAATGCTATTCCCCTAGAACAAGAACACGGCAAGGATGTCTATGCTCATCACTTATTCATCATATACCAGAAGTCCTAGACAGTACAAGAAGGCAAGAAAAAGAAATAAAAGACATACAATTTAGAAAAGAGGAAATAGGCTTGGCGCAGTGACTCATGCCTGTAATCCCAGCACTTTGGGAGGACAAGGCGGGTGGATCATGGAGTCAGGAAATCGACACCATCCTGGCTAAGACAGTGAAATCCCATCTCTACTGAAAATACAAAAAATTAGCCTGGCATGGTGGCACACACCTGTAGTCCCAGTTACTCAGGAGGCTGAGGCAGGAGAATTGCTTGAACCCGGGAGGTGGAGGTTGCAGTGAACCAAGAGCGTGCCACTGCATTCCAGCCTGTGCAACAGAGTGAGGTTCTGTCAAAAAAAAGAAAAGAAAAGAAAAAAAAAAGAAATTTTCCCTTATTTGCAAATGTTTTATTGTCTAAATATAAAATCCTAATGAATTTACCAGAAAGCACTGAGATCTTACATGCAAAGCACTTCACATGTACAAGATCACTAGACACATGATAAACACATAAACATCAATTGTATTTTTGTATTTTAGCAGTGAACAAATGGAATCAGAATTGAAAATATAATACCATTTACAATCATCAAATTAAATAAAATACTTAGGTATAATTTTAACAAAACACATATTAGATCTGTGTGCTGAAAACTATGAATAAGCAAATGAACACATGAAAAGATGCTCAACATCATTATCCACTAGAGAAATGCAAATTAAAACCACAATTAAATAGTATTACATATATATTAGAATAGCTAAAATAAAACATACTGACATTAGCAAATGCTGGTGAAGATGTAGAGAAACTGGATCTCTCATACATTGCTGCTGAGAATCTAAAATGGTGCAGTCACTTTGGAAAATAGTTGGACAGTGTCTTATGAAATTAAACATACACTTGACATACAACCTAGCAATTACATTCCTGCGCATTTACCCCAGAGAAGTGAAAATTTATGTCCACATAAGTGAACATGAGAGAGGTTTTTGGTTCAAGATGCTTGACTAGAGACATCCGACACTTGCTCTCTCCAGAAAGAAGAACCAAAATTACAAATAGATAATTACACTTTGAATAGAACATCTTGGAGAGAACACTAGAATCCAATAGAAAAGTCACGAGAAATACCTGAGGCACAGAAGGAAGCTTTGCTCTTTTTGCTTAGAATTGCCTTGGCTATTCAGGCTCTTTTTGGTTCCATATGAATTTTAAAGTAGTTTTTTCTAGCTCTTTGAAGAATGTCAATGGTAGTTTAATAGGAATAACATTGAATCTATAAATTGCTTTGGGCTGTATGGTCGTTTAAATGATACTGATTTTTCCTATCCACGAGCATGGAAGGTTTTTCCATTTGTTTGTGTCATCTCTGATTTCTTTGAGCAGTGTTTTATAGTTTTCCTTGTAGAGATCTTTCACTCCCTGTTTAGCTGTATTCCTAGGTATTTTATTCTTTTTTGTGGTTATTAGGAATTGGATTGCATCCTTGATTTGGCTCTCAGCTTTCATGTTGTTGGTATGTAGGAATGCTTCTGATTTTTGTGCATTGATTTTGTATCCTGAGACTCTGCTGAAGTTGTTTATCAAATCAAGGAGCTTTGGGGCTGAGCATATGGAGTTTTCTAGATACAGGATCATGTCGTCTGCAAACAGGGATAGCTTGACTTCCTTTCTTCCTATTTGGATGCTCTATATTTTTTTCTCTTGCCTGATTGCCCTGGCTGGGACATCCAATACTACATTGAATAGGAGTGGTGAGAGACAGCATCCTTGTCTTGTGCCTGTTTTCAAGGGGAATGCTTCCAGCTTTTGCTCAGGATGAATGGGTTTTTTAAGTGATCCAACTATGTGCTGCCTACAAAAAATGCACTTTACCTGTAAATACATATATATAAATGGAAGGTAAAAGGATGGGAAAAGATATTCCATGAAAACAGAAGCCAAAAGCAATTGGGGTAGCTATACTTATATCAGATAAAACAGACCTTAAGTAAAAAACAGTAAAACAAAAGATACAAAGAAGGTCATTATATAATAATAAAGTGATCAATCCAGCAAGAGAATATAAAAATTCTAAAATATATTCACCCAACACCGAACACCTGGATTCCTAAGGCAAATATTACTGGATCTAAAGAAAGGGATAAACTTCAACACAAGAATAGTGGGGGACTTCAACATCCCACTCTCAGCATTAGACAGATGATCTAGACAGAGAATCAAAAGAGAAACATTGGATTTAAACTGGACTTTAGACTGAATGGACGTAACAGACATTTATGGAACATTTTATCAAACAACTATAGAACACACATTCTTCTCATCAGCATATGGAATGTTCTCCAAGGTTGATCATGTGTATGATCACAAAAGAAGTCTCAACAAATTTGTAAACAGTTGAAATCATATCAAGTGTCTTTTCAGACCACAGGAGAATAAAAGTAGAAATCAATACCAAGAAGAACCTTGAAACTATAAAATACATGGAAATTAAACAACATGCTTCTGAGCAATTTTTCAGCCAATAAATAAATTAAGAGATAAATCAGAAAATTTCTTAAAACAAATGAAAATGGAAATACAACATACCTAAATTTATAGAACATAGCGAAAGCAGTGCTAAAAGGGAAGTTTATAGCAATACATGCCTACATTTAAAAAGAAAGATTTGAGAGGGGCGGAGCAAGATGGCCGAATAGGAACAGCTCCAGTCTCCAACTCCCAGTGCCAGCGACACAGAAGACTGGTGATTTCTGCATTTTCAACTGAGGTACTGGGGTCATCTCACTAGGGAGTGCTGGACAATCGGTGCTGGTCAGCTGCTGCAGCCCGACCAGCGAGAGCTGAAGCGGGGCGAGGCATTGCCTCACCTGGGAAGCGCAAGGGGGAAGGGAATCCCTTTTCCTAGCCAGGGGAACTGAGACACACAACACCTGGAAAATCGGGTAACTCCCACCCCAAGACTGCACTTTAAGCAAACGGGCACACCAGGAGAATATATCCCACACCTGGCCGGGAGGGTCCCATGCCCATGGAGCCTCCCTCATTGCTAACACAGCAGTCTGCAATCTAACCACAAGGCAGCAGCGAGGCTGGGGGAGGGGCGCCCGCCATTGCTGAGGCTTAAGTAGGTAAATAAAGCTGCTGGGAAGCTCGAACTGGGTGGAGCTCACAGCAGCTCAAGGAAACCTGCCTGTCTCTGTAGACTCCACCTCTGGGGACAGGGCACAGATAAATAACAACAACAAAAAAGCAGCAGAACCTCTGCAGATGCAAACGACTCTGTCTGACAGCTTTGCAGAGAGCAGCAGATCTCCCAACACGGAGGTTGAGATCTGAGAGGGGACAGACTGCCTGCTTAAGTGGGTCCCTGACCCCTGAGGAGCCTAACTGGGAGACATCCCCCACTAGGGGCAGTCTGACACCCCACACCTCACAGGGTGGAGTACACCCCTGAGAGGAAGCTTCCAAAGTAAGAATCACACAGGTACACTCGCTGTTCAGCAATATTCTATCTTCTGCAACCTCTGCTGCTGATACCCAGGCAAACAGGGTCTGGAGTGGACCTCAAGCAGTCTCCAACAGACCTACAGCTGAGGGTCCTGACTGTCAGAAGGAAAACTATCAAACAGGAAGGACACCTATACCAAAATCCCATCAGTACGTCACCATCATCAAAGACCAGAGACAGATAAAACCACAAAGATGGGGAAAAAGCAGGGCAGAAAAGCTGGAAATTCAAAAAATAAGAGCGCATCTTCCCCTGCAAAGGAGCGCAGCCCATTGCCAGCAACGGATCAAAGCTGGTCAGAGAATGACTTTGACGAGATGAGAGAAGAAGGCTTCAGTCCATCAAACTTCTCAGAGCTACAGGAGGAATTACGTACCCAGCGCAAAGAAACTAAAAATCTTGAAAAAAGAGTGGAAGAATTGACAGCTAGACTAATTAATGCAGAGAAGGTCATAAACAAAATGACAGAGATGAAAACCATGACACGAGAAATACGTGACAAATGCACAAGCTTCAGTAACTGACTTGATCAACTGGAAGAAAGAGTATCAGCGATTGAGGATCAAATGAATGAAATGAAGCGAGAAGAGAAACCAAAAGAAAAAAGAAGAAAAACAAATGAACAAAGCCTGCAAGAAGCATGGGATTATGTAAAAAGACCAAATCTACGTCTGATTGGGGTGCCTGAAAGTGAGGGGGAAAATGGAACCAAGTTGGAAAACACTCTTCAGGATATCATCCAGGAGAACTTCCCCAACCTAGTAGGGCAGGCCAACATTCAAATTCAGGAAATACAGAAAACACCACAAAGATACTCCTCCAGAAGAGCAACTCCAAGACACATAATTGCCAGATTCACCAAAGTTGAAATGAAGGAAAAACTCTTAAGGGCAGCCAGAGAGAAAGGTCGGGTTACCCACAAAGGGAAGCCCATCAGACTAACAGCAGATCTCTCGGCAGAAACTCTACAAGCCAGAAGAGAGTGGGGGCCAATATTCAACGTTCTTAAAGAAAAGAATTTTCAACCCAGAATTTCATATCCAGCCAAACTAAGTTTCATAAGTGAAGGAGAAATAAAATCCTTTACAGATAAGCAAATGCTTAGAGATTTTGTCACCACCAGGCCTGCCTTACAAGAGACCCTGAAGGAAGCCCTAAACATGGAAAGGAACAACCGGTACCAGCCATTGCAAAAACATGCCAAAATGTAAAGACCATCGAGGCTAGGAAGAAACTGCATCAACTAACGAGCAAAATAACCAGTTAATATCATAATGGCAGGATCAAGTTCACACATAACAATATTAACCTTAAATGTAAATGGACTAAATACTCCCATTAAAAGACACAGACTGGCAAACTGGATAAAGAGTCAAGACCCATCAGTCTGCTGTATTCAGGAGACCCATCTCACATGCAGAGACATACATAGGCTCAAAATAAAGGGATGGAGGAAGATCTACCAAGCAAATGGAGAACAAAAAAAAGCAGGGGTTGCAATCCTAGTCTCTGATAAAACAGACTTTAAACCATCAAAGATCGAAAGAGACAAAGAAGGCCATTACATAATGGTAAAGGGATCAATTCAACAGGAAGAGCTAACTCTCCTAAATATATATGCACCCAATACAGGAGCACCCAGATTCATAAAGCAAGTCCTTAGAGACTTACAAAGAGACTTAGACTCCCATACAACAATAATGGGAGACTTCAACACTCCACTGTCAACATTAGACAGATCAGTGAGACAGAAAGTTAACAAGGATATCCAGGAATTGAACTCATCTCTGCACCAAGCGGACCTAATAGACATCTATAGAACTCTCCACCCCAAATCAACAGAATATACATTCTTCTCAGCAACACATCGCACTTATTCCAAAATTGACCACATAATTGGAAGTAAAGCACTCCTCAGCAAATGTAAAAGAACAGAAATTATAACAAACTGTCTCTCAGACCACAGTACAATCAAACTAGAACTCAGGACTAAGAAACTCATTCAAAACCGCTCAACTACATGGAAACTGAACAACCTGCTCCTGAATGACTACTGGGTACATAACAAAATGAAAGCAGAAATAAAGATGTTCTTTGAAACCAATGAGAACAAAGATACAACATACCAGAATCTCTGGGACACATTTAAAGCAGTGTGTAGAGGGAAATTTATAGCACTAAATGCCCACAAGAGAAAGCAGGAAAGATCTAAAATTGACACTCTAACATCACAATTAAAAGAACTAGAGTGGCAAGAGCAAACACATTCAAAAGCTAGCAGAAGGCAAGAAATAACTAAGATCAGAGCAGAACTGAAGGAGATAGAGACACACAAAACCCTCCAAAAAATCCATGAATCCAGGAGTTGGATTTTTGAAAAGATCAACAAAATTGACAGACCGCTAGCAAGACTAAGAAGAAAAGAGAGAGGAATCAAATAGACACAATAAAAAATGATAAAGGGGATATCACCACCGACCCCACAGAAATACAAACTACCATCAGAGAATACTATAAACACCTCTACGCAAATCAACTAGAAAATCTAGAAGAAATGGATAATTTCCTGGACACTTACACTCTCCCAAGACTAAACCAGGAAGAAGTTGAATCCCTGAATAGACCAATAGCAGGCTCTGAAATTGAGGCACTAATTAATAGCCTACCAACCAAAAGAAGTCCAGGACCAGATGGATTCACAGCTGAATTCTACCAGAGGTCCAAGGAGGAGCTGGTACCATTCCTTCTGAAACTATTCCAATCAATAGAAAAAGAGGGAATCCTCCCTAACTCATTTTATGAGGCCAACATCATCCTGATACCAAAGCCTGGCAGAGACACAACAAAAAAAGAGAATTTTAGACCAATATCCCTGATGAATATCAATGCAAAAATCCTCAATAAAATCCTGGCAAACCGGATTCAGCAGCACATCAAAAAGCTTATCCACCATGATCAAGTGGGCTTCATCCCTGGGATGCAAGGCTGGTTCAACATTCACAAATCAATAAACATAATCCAGCATATAAACAGAACCAAAGACAAGAACCACATGATTATCTCAATAGATGCAGAAAAGGCTTTTGACAAAATTCAACAGCCCTTCATGCTAAAAACGCTCAATAGATTTGGTATTGATGGAACGTACCTCAAAATAATAAGAGCTATTTATGACAAACCCACAGCCAATATCATACTGAATGGGCAAAAACTGGAAAAATTCCCTTTGAAAACTGGCACAAGACAGGGATGCCCTCTCTCACCACTCCTATTCAACATAGTGTTGGAAGTTCTGGCCAGGGCAATCAGGCAAGAGAAAGAAATCAAGGGTATCCAGTTAGGAAAAGAAGAAGTCAAATTGTCCCTGTTTGCAGATGACATGATTGTATATTTAGAAAACCCCATTGTCTCAGCCCAAAATCTCCTTAAGCTGATAAGCAACTTCAGCAAAGTCTCAGGATACAAAATTAATGTGCAAAAATCACAAGGATTCTTATACACCAGTAACAGACAAACAGAGAGCCAAATCATGAATGAACTTCCATTCACAATTGCTTCAAAGAGAATAAAATACCTAGGAATCCAACTTACAAGGGATGTAAAGGACCTCTTCAAGGAGAACTATAAACCACTGCTCAGTGAAATAAAAGAGGACACAAACAAATGGAAGAACATACCATGCTCATGGATAGGAAGAATCAATATCGTGAAAATGGCCATACTGCCCAAGGTTATTTAAAGATTCAATGCCATCCCCATCAAGCTACCAATGAGTTTCTTCACAGAATTGGAAAAAACTGCTTTAAAGTTCATGTGGAACCAAAAAAGAGCCTGCATTGCCAAGACAATCCTAAGTCAAAAGGACAAAGCTGGAGGCATCACGCTACCTGACTTCAAACTATACTACAAGGCTACAGTAACCAAAACAGCATGGTACTGGTACCAAAACAGAGATATAGACCAATGGACCCGAACAGAGTCCTCAGAAATAATACCACACATCTACAACCATCTGATCTTTGACAAACCTGAGAGGAACAAGAAATGGGGAAAGGATTCCCTATTTAATAAATGGTGCTGGGAAAATTGGCTAGCCATAAGTAGAAAGCTGAAACTGGATCCTTTCCTTACTCCTTCTACGAAGATTAATTCAAGATGGATTAGAGACTTAAATGTTAGACCTAATACCATAAAAACCCTAGAAGAAAACCTAGGTGGTACCATTCAGGACATAGGCATGGGCAAGGACTTCATGTCTAAAACACCAAAAGCAACAGCAGCAAAAGCCAAAATTGACAAATGGGATCTAATTAAACTAAAGAGCTTCTGCACAGCAAAAGAAACTACCATCAGAGTGAACAGGCAACCTACAGAATGGGAGAAAATTTTTGCAATCTACTCATCTGACAAAGGGCTAATATCCAGAATCTACAAAGAACTCAAACAAATATACAAGAAGAAAACAAACAACCCCATCAAAAAGTGGGCAAAGGATATGAACAGACATTTCTCAAAAGAAGACATTCATACAGCCAACAGACACATGAAAAAATGCTCATCATCACTCGCCATCAGAGAAATGCAAATCAAAACCACAATGAGATACCATCTCACACCAGTTAGAATGGCAATCATTCAGAAGTCAGGAAACAACAGGTGCTGGAGAGGATGTGGAGAAATAGGAACACTTTTACACTGTTGGTGGGATTGTAAACTAGTTCAACCATTATGGAAAACAGTATGGCGATTCCTCAAGGATCTAGAACTAGATGTACCATATGACCCAGCCATCCCACTACTGGGTATATACCCAAAGGATTATAAATCATGCTGCTATAAAGATGCATGCACACATATGTTTATTGCAGCACTATTCACAATAGCAAAGACTTGGAATCAACCCAAATGTCCATCTGTGACAGACTGGATTAAGAAAATGTGGCACATATACACCATGGAATACTATGCAGCCATAAAAAAGGATGAGTTTGCGTCCTTTGTAGGGACATGGATGCAGCTGGAAACCATCATTCTTAGCAAACTTTCACAAGAACAGAAAACCAAACACCGCATGTTCTCACTCATAGGTGGGAACTGAACAATGAGATCACTTGGACTCGGGAAGGGGAACACACTGGGGCCTATCATGGGGAGGGGGGAGGGGGGAGGGATTGCATTGGGAGTTATACCTGATATAAATGATGAATTGATGGGTGCTGACGAGTTGATGGGTGCAGCACACCAACATGGCACAAGTATATATATGTAACAAACCTGCACGTTATGCACATGTACCCTAGAACTTAAAGTATAATTAAAAAAAAAAAAGATTTGAAATAAGCAATCTAACAATGCACCTCAAGGAATTAGAAAAGCAAGAACAAACCAAGCCCAAAGGTAGCAAAAGAAAAGAAATAATAAAGATAAGAACAGAACTAAATGAAATAGAGACTTAAAAAAAATACAAAGGATCAATTAAATGAAAGTTTGTTCTTCAAAAAGATAAAATTGATAAACTACTAGCTAAATTAACCAGGAAAACAAGAGAGAAGACCCAAATAAACAAAATCAGAAATAAGAAAAGGGGATATTACAACTGATACCACAAAAAACACAAACAATCATCAGAGACTATTGTAAACAACTATATGCTAACAAAATGGAAAATCTAGAGGAAGTGGATGAATTACTAGAAACATACAAACTACCAAGATTGAATCAGGAAGAAACAGAAAACCTGAACAGACCAATAATGAGTACTGAGGTTGAATCCATAATAAAAAGTCTCCTAACAATAAAAAGCCAAGGACCAAATGGATTCACTGCTGGACTTGTATAAAGAACTAATACCAATCCTTCTCAAACTATTCAAAAAAATTGAAGAGAAGAGAATTCTCCCTAACTAATTCTATGAGGCCAACATAGCCCTTGTAACAAAACCAGACAAGGGTACAACATAAAACTACAGACAATGTCCCTGATGAACATAGATGCAAAATCCTCAACAAAATACTAACAAACCAAATCCAACAGCATATGAAAAAGATAATACACCTTAATCAAGTAAGATTTTTTATTCAAAAAAATTATACTTTAAGTTCTGAGATACATGTGCAGAACGTGCAGGCTTGTTATATAGGTATACACGTGCCATGGTAGTTTGCTGCACCCATCAACCTGTCATCTACATTAGGTATTTCTCCTAATGCTATCCCTCCCCTACCCCCAACCCCCAGACAGGCTCTGGTGTGATGTTCCCCTCCCTGTGTCCACGTGTTCTCATTGTTCAACTTCCACTTATGAGTGAGAAGATGTGGTGTTTGGTTTTTTGTTCCTGTGTTAGTTTGTTGAGAATGATGGTTTCTAGCTTCAGCCATGTCCCTTTACAGGCCATGAACTCATCCTTTTTTATGGCTGCATAGTATTCCATGGTGTATATGTGCCACATTTTCTTTATTCAGTCTATCATTGATGGGCATTTGGGTTGGTTCCAAGTCTTTACTATTGTGAATTGTGCTGCAGTAAACACACATGTGCATATGTCTTTATAGTAGAATGATTTATAATCATTTGGGTATATACCCAGCAATGGGATTGATCAAGTAAGATTTTTACCAGGGATGCAAGGATGCTTCAATATATACAAATCAAAAAACATGATACATCACATCAACAGAATGAAGGAAAAAAGCCATATGATAATCTCAATAAACAAACAAAAAGCATTTGAGAAAATTCAACACCCCTTCATGATTAAAGAAAAAAACTCTGGACAAACTAGGCATACAAATATCATACCTCAAAATAATTAAGGCCATATATGACATATCTATAGCTAATATCATCATATTTATTTGAGAAAAGGTGGAAACCTTTTCTCTAAGAACTGGAACAAGACAAGGGTGCCCACTTTCACCATTCCTATTCAACATTGTACTGGAAGTCTTAGCCAGAGCAATCAGGTAAGAAAAAGGCATCCAAATTGGGAAAGAGGAAGTCAGATTGTTCCACTTTGCAGATGACCTGATCTTATATCTAGAAAACCAAAAGACTCCACCAAAAACTCTTAGAACTGATCAAGAGATTCAGTAAAACTGCAGGATACAAAATCAACATACAATAATCAGTAGTATTTCTATACACTAGTAATGAAATAGACAACAAAGAAATAAAGAAGGCAATCCCATTTACAATAGCTACAAAAAATAAAATACCTAGGAAAAAATTTAACCAAAGAGATAAAAGATTCCTACAAGGAAAACTATAAGACACTGATGAAAGAAATTGAAGATGACATAATCAAATGAGAAGACATCCCATGCTCGTGGATCATAAGAATTAGTATTGTTAAAATGACCATAGTGCCCAAAGCAATCTACAGATTCATTGTAATTCTTACCAACATACCAATGTCATTTTTCATGAAAATAGAAAAAAAAAAAATCCTAAAATTCACATGGAATCAAAAAAGAGCCCAAATAGCCAAAGCAATCCTAAGCAAAAGCAAAACAAACAAACAAACAAAACCCCAAAACACAAAATCTCACAAAAAACAAAGGTGGATGCATCACACTACCTGACTTCAAAATATATTACAAGACTATGGTAATCAAGACAACACGGTATTAGTATAAAAATAGACACATAGACCAATGGAACAGAATAGAGAACCCATAAGTAAATCCACATATTTACAGCCAACTAATTTTTGACAGGGGCATCAAGAACATACACTGGGGAAAGGACAATCTTCTTCAATAAGTGATGCTGGGAAAATTGGATATCCACATTCAGAAGAATGAAACTGGACCCCTATCTCTCACCATATACAAAAATCAAATCAAGATGTTTTAAAGACTTAAACATAAGACCCCGAACTGTGAAACCACTAGGAGAAAACGTATGGAAAATACTTCAGGATATTGGTCTAGGCAAAGATTTTATGGCTAGGGCCTTAAAAGCACAGACAATTTTTAAAAAGGGACAGATGGGAGTATATTAAACTGATAACTTCTGCATAGCAAAAGAAACAATAGAGTGAAGAGATAACCTGTTGAGTGGGTGAAAATATTTGCCAACTATTAATCTGACAAGGGAATAATATCCAGAACAAGGAAATCAAACAAGTGAACAATAAAAAAACAAAAAATCCTACTGAAAAGTGGGCAAAGAACATGAATGGATAGTTCTATAAAGGAGACATACAGGTCAGGCAGAGTGGCTCACATCTGTAATCCCAACACTTTGGGAGGTAGAGGATTGTTTGAGGCCTGGAGTTTGAGGCTGCAGCGAGCTATGATCATGCAACTGCTCTCCAGCCTTGGTGACACAGCAAGACCCTGTCGAAAAGAAGAAGAAGAAGGAGGGGGAGGGGGAGGAGGAGGAGGAGGAGCAGGAAAAGGAGAAGGAAAAGGAGAAGGAGAAGGAGAAGGAGGAAAGAATACATACAACTGGCCAACAGGCATATTAAAAAATGTTCATCACTAATCATCAGGGAAATGCAAATCAAAAACCACAATGAACTATTATCTTTCTCCAGTTAGAATGGCTATTATTATAAAGACAAAAAATAACAGATGCTGGCAAGGATGTGGAGAAAAGGGAACTCTTGTACACTGTTGGTGGGAATGTAAATTAGTTCAATCACTATGGAAAACAGTATGGAGATTTCTCAAAAAAACTAAAAAAGGAACTACCATATGATCTGGCAATCCCACTACTGGTGTCTATCCAAAAGAACAGAAATCAGTATAGCAAAGGGATACCTGCACGCAATTGTTTATTGCAGTATTATTCACAATAGCAAAGGTATGGAACCAACCTAAGTGTCCATCAATGGATGAATGGATAAAGAAAATGTGTTACATATACACAATGGAATACTATTATATCCAGCCATAAAAAGAATGAAATTGTGTCATTTGCAACAACATGGTTGGAACTGGAGGACATTACGTTGAGTGAAATAAGCCAGGCACAGAAAGACAAATGTTGCACATTCTCATGCACATGTGGGAGCTATAAAAATTGATCTCATTGAGGTAGAGAATAGAATGATAGTTACGGGAGGCTGGGAAGAGTGTGTGGGTGGGAGGGGATAAAGATAAGTTGATTAATGGTTACAAACATACAGGCAGATATACACTATTCTACGTGTATTGGATTAAATGAGTTAATATTGTTGAGAACTAGGCTTCTCATTTTAAGAAGGGAGACAAAATCATACAATGGGCGAAGGCAGGAAGTACCTTGTAGGGTTGTAATGGAATTGAAAGTACCACTATGCACTTATAATTTCTCTGAAATTAAGGGAAAAAAATGAATGTGAACTAGAAAGTATTAAATATATATATGTATGCAGATGTATATGTCTCTACATAGATGCATAGACAGAGACAGATTCTATTATACTAGAAAGTATACATACGGAGAGAGACGAGGGTGAGGGAGAGAGAGAAAATTCTATAAAATTACTGATTAGGAAATGATCCCTTAAAGGTTGTTTTAAAAATAACCCATAATTTGACTAAGTGCTCCTGCTTTTATTATTTATTTATTTATTCATTCATTCATTTTTTAAATTAAAACATCCTTTCATTTTTGAAACCATACATGGTTTCATACTCTTGTGTTAGGAGCATATTGGGGAACAGAATTTATTTTGGAATCAGTCTCCGTTTAAATCCCAGCTTTCCCACTTATTAGCTATATGGTCTCAATCTAATTATTACATCTCTCTGGCCACTGGATACTTCACCTGTAAAATGATACACACACATGCTTCACAGATGATTCTGTGAGGAAATGTACATAGAGTGCCCAACAGAATCTGGCTTATTATAGATGCTCAGTATCTGACAGGTAGTATTATTATTATTGCATGTAATTATTATTATGGGGTGACACAAGTAACATATTTATTATACATTGTTTCTTCTGCAAATAAGAAAATACACAGGGGTTAGTGCTCAATTCAGTTACCCAGATCAGACAATGATATAGCTTATCTGTTCTCATGACACATATTGGTACACATTCTGGGAAATCATAACTAAAATGTCAAAATATTTTAAAATTGTAGCACTTGCTATAACTCTTTCCATTGGAGTGGAGTTCAGCATAAGAAACATCTATTTTGGACTTTTAATCAGGATGATTTAGTTACTGATGGAGCAATAGGTTGTTGCTATGAGGCCTAATGTATCCTTCACAAGGTAAAGCATGGCAGCTCTGGTGCAGTAAAGGGACCAGAATCAGCAGACTTGTGTTTGAATTCTGGAACTGCCTTTTCTTATTGTGAGGCAAATGGGCAAATCACTTAAGTTCTTTAAATATTAGTTTCCTCATCTGTAAGGTCTGGATAATTTTGTGTATTCACAGGATTGTTGTGAGGATCAGATGAAAAGAGATGTGAACATTTTTATAATCAGTGAGATGCTACACAAGTGCAATATATCAGATGGTATTATATATTTTATGGCACAAACCTCAAAGATGAGAGAACAAAATGATCTGGTGTGCTTTGACTTGGTTTTATCAGCTATGATTTTGTTACTCACTGACTGACAATAATATTCTCTGTAGCTATTCAAAAATAGACTTATAGAAGACAACAATTTAGTTCATAAAATGTAGAGTAATTTTGCCATGTACTATGTATGCGTCCATTGTTTAACCTCTTCCTGGGCAGCATGTTAAAGACAAAATTTTTGGTAAGAAGATAATTCATGTTAGAAGAAAAGCCCCACAAACAAAATCTAAGGTTTTTGTGAATTGGTTGGAAGGCAACTTACATATAAACAAAATGAATTTAGCCAAATCAGTATACATTTTTTCAGGCTCCAGAATTATTGACACCATCTGTTAGCATCTAATCCAGAAATGGTACTACAGTCTATATTGTTGGCTTACATTTCAAGTATTTTTCTGTATCTTTTAAGACTATCTCACAGCGCCAAGACATCTAGTTGTAAAATCTAAAACTGTGCTTATCAACCTTGAAAAAAATTTTTTAGTGTGGCAAAATAGAGTGACTATAGTTAACAATAATATATTGTGTATTTAAAAATAACCAACAGGGTGGAATTGGAATGTTCCTACTAAAAAGAAATGATAAATTCTTAAGGTGATGGATACACCAATTACCCTGATTTGATCATTACACATTGCATGCTTGTATCAAAACATCACATGTACTCCATAAATATATACAACTATTATGTACCCATAATAATTTTTTTTAAAGTGTATTGGGAGCACACTGTCTAAATGAGAATTATGAGGACCATTGAGGATATAGTAATATAAATTTAAGATATAAAATTGTTATGCAATTTTAAAGACTCAACTCTTTGAAACATGGATTAGAACTTCTGTTAAAATTCTGTAATGCTTAATTAAATCATATGATTGTGATATCAAAAATATACCTCACATATGATTTAAATGCCTACATTTTTTTACATTGATAACAAAAATGAACGTCATTTAATTTAAAAAAGTAACATAAAAATTTCTTGGCTGTGCTAAGAACTTCTAGGTTGACAATTTTTTAGTTTTTACAACAACCCCGTGATAACCTCTTAAATTTTTAAGTATATAATACAGTTTTTTAAACTATAGGCACAATGTTATATAGCAGATCCCTAGAAATTATTATCTCGCATAACTGGAATTTTATACCCATTGAACACCCACTCCCCATTTCCCACTCTCTCAGCCTCTGGTAACCACCATTCTACTCTCTGCTTCTATGCGTTTGACTGTTTTAGATACCTTATACAAGTAGAATCATGCATAAAAATTGTATATGTTTATTGTATGCAATATGATGTTTTGAAATATGCATATATTGTGGAAGAGCTAAATTGAGTTAATTAACATATGCATTATCTCATATACTTACCATTTTTTATAGTAAGAACAATTAAAATCTACTCTCAGTGATTTTCAAGAATTCAATATATTGTTATTAATTATAGTCACCATGTTGTACCATAGGTCTCTTGCTTCTCCAATCTAAAATAAATTTTGTACTTTTGACTAACATCTGCCCAACCTCCCACCCCCAGCATCTAATATCCACCATTCTACTTTCTGCTTCTATGAGTTCAACAGTTTTAGATTCCACATATAAGTGAGCTCATGCAGTATTTGTCTTTCTGTGCTTGACTGATTTCACTTAAAATAATGTCCTCCAGCCAGCACTTTGGGAGGCTGAGGCGGGCGAAATATGACGTCAGGAGTTCCAGACCAGCCTGGCCAACATGGTGAAACCCCGTCTCTACTAAAAATACAAAAAAATTAGCTGGGCATGGTAGCAGGCGCCTGTAATCTCAGCTACTCGGAAGGCTGAAGCAGGAGTATCTCTTGAACCCAGGAGGCCGAGGTTGCAGTGAGCCTATATCGCGCCATTCCACTCCAGCCCGGGTGACAGTGCGAGAGTCCGTCTTAATAATAATAATAATAATAATAATAATAATAATAATAATGTCCTCCAGGTCCATCCATGTTGTTGCCAATGATGGGATTTCCTTCTTTTTTAAGGCTGAAGAGTATTCCATTGCGTGTATATATGTACCACATTTTCTTTATCCATTCATCCATTGATGGGCACGTAGGTTGATTCCATTTCTTGGCTATTGTGAATAATGTTGCAATAAACATGTGAGTGCAGATATCGAGTCCGCATACTGATTTCATTTCCTTCGACTATATACCCAGTAGAGATATTGCTGAATTGTTTGGTAGTTTCATTTTTAATTTTCTGAAAAACCTCCATACTGTTTTCCATAATGGATGTACTAATTTACATTCCCAACAACAGTATGCAAGGGTTCCCTTTTCCCCATATCCTCATCAACACTTATCTTTTATCTTTTTGATGATAGCTATTTTAACAAGTGTGAGGTGATACCTTATTGTGATTTTAATTTGCATTTTCCTTGCAAGATGGGTGAAGTTGAACATTTTTTAATATACCTGTTGGCCATTTGTATGTCTTCTTTTGAGAAATGTCTATTTAGGTCCTTTGCCCATTTTTAAATATGGTTATTTGATTTATTGCTATTGAGTTGTTTGAGTTCCTTATATATTTTGGATATTAATCCCTTATTAGTTATATGACTTGCAAATATTTTCTCCCATTCCATAGGTTGTCTCTTCACTCGATTGGTTATTTTCTTTGCGGTGTGGAAGCTTTTTAATTTGATGCAATTCTATTTGTCTACTTTTGTTTTTGTGGCCTATGCTTTTGGGATCATAGCCAAAAATCATTGTGTAGACCAATGTTGTGGAGTTTTCCACCTATGTTTTCTTCAAACGACTTTTACAGCTTCAGAGCTTACATTTAAGTCTTTAATCAATTTTGAGTTTGTTTTTGTATATGATGTAAGTGCCCAAGTTCTTTCTTCTGCATGGTGTATATCCAGTTTTCCTAACATCATTTATTACAGAGAATTGTTTTTTCCTCATTGTGTGTTCTTGGCATCTTTGTCAAAAATCAGACTGTAAATGTATGGGTTTATTTCTGGGCTCTCCATTCTGTTCCACTGGTTGATGTGTCTGTTTTTATACCAGTACTAAGCTGTTTTGATTAATATAGCTTTGTAATGTATTTTGAAGTCAGGTAGTGAGATGTCACCAGTTTTGTTCTTTTTGCTCAAGATTGCTTTGGTTATTCTGGGTCTTTTGTGGTTTCATACAAACTTTAGAATTTTTTTCTGTTTCTGTGTAAAATGTCATTGGAATTTTGATAGTGACTGCATTGAATCTGTAAATCATATTGGGTAGTATGGACATTTTAACAAAATCAATTCTTCCATTCCATGAACACAGGATACCTTTCCATTTTTTAAATCTTCTTCAGTGTTTTTATTAATGTTTCATAGTTTTCAGCATACAGGTCTTAGATCTCTATAATTAAATTTATTCATAAGTGTTTTATCTTTGTAGCTATTGTAAATGGGATTGTTTTCTTGATTTCTTTTTTGGATAGCTGTTCATTGGTATATGGAAATGCTACTTATTTTTGTATGCTGATTTTGTGTCTTAAAACTTTATCGCCGGGCGCGGTGGCTCAAGCCTGTAATCCCAGCACTTTGGGAGGCCGAGACGGGCGAATCACGAGGTCAGGAGATCGAGACCATCCTGGCTAACATGGTGAAACCCCGTCTCTACTAAAAAATACAAAAAACTAGCCGGGCGAGGTGGCGGACACCTGTAGTCCCAGCAACCCGGAAGGCTGAGCCAGGAGAATGGCGTAAACCCGGGAGGCGGAGCTTGCAGTGAGCTGAGATCCGGCCACTGCACTCCAGCCTGGGCGACAGAGCCAGACTCCGTCTCAAAAAAAAAAAAAAAAACTTTATCGTATTTATCAGTTTGAACTTTTTTTGGTAGAGTCCTTGGGATTTTCTATATATATGATCACGTTGTCAAGAACAAGGACAATTTAACATCTTTCTTTCCAATTTGGATGCCTTTTATTCTGGCCTAATTGCTCTGGCTAGTACTTCTATTATTACAGAGAATAGAGTGGTAAAGAGGGGCATTCTTGTCTTGTTCCTGACCTTAGAAGAAGAGCTCTCAACTTTTTATCTTTGTGTATGATGTTAGCTGTGGGTTTGTTATATATGGCCTTTATTGTGTTGAAGTACATCTCTTTTATACATAATTTGTTAAGAGTTGTTTTAAATCATAAAAACATGTTGAATTTCGTCAAATGTTTTTTTCTGCATCTATTTAGATAATCATGTTTTTAATCCTCTATTCTATTTATGTGGTGTATCACATTTCTAAATTTGCATATGAGGAACCATCCTTGCATCCTAGGGATAAATCCCACTTGATAATGGTGAATGATCCTTTTAATGTGCTTTGAATTTCGTTTGCTACTATTTCGTTGAGAATTTTCACATCCTTACTCCTCAGTGATATTGACCTGTAATTTTCTTTGTTGTAGTGTCCTTGTCTGGCATTGGTTATCAGTGTAATACTGGCCTCTTAAAGCGAGTTTGCAAGTGCTCCCTCCTCTTCAGTTTTTTTTTTTTTTTTTTTTGAAAGAATTTGAGAATGGTACTAATCAGGCATGAAGCCATCCGGCCCTGGGCTTTCTTTAATCAGCAACTTATCATTACTGGTTCAATTTCCTATTCATATTGGTCTGGTCAGATTTTCTATTTCTTCATGATTGTCTTGTTTAATTGTATGTGTCTAGGAATTTATTAATTACTTCTAGGTTATCCAATTTGTTGGGGTATAATTGTTCACAAGAATTTCTTCTTATTCTTTTTTTATTTCTAGAATATCAGTTGTAATGTCTCCTCTTTTATTTCTGATTTTATTTGAGTCTTCTCTCAATTTATACACCACCATTACAGTATTAGAGTATTTTGAGTATGACTATGTATTACTTATACAATTAAATTTTGCACTTTTATGTTTTCATGTTACTTATTAGTGTCTTTGTCTTTCTGCTTGAAGAATTTCCTTTCTCATTTCTTGTAAGATAGGTCTGGTGGTGATGAGCTCCTCAGCTTTTGTTTTTCTGGGGAATGCTTTATCTCCTTTATTTCTGAAGGACAGCTTTGCCAGGTAGAGTAGTTTTGACTGGCAGGTTTTTTTGTTTTTTCCTGCACTTTCAGTATATTATCTCACTATTTCTTGTTTTTTGCTGATAAACCAGCTGATAGATGTATTACGGCTCCCTTATATGTAATATGTTTCTTAATTCTTGACACTTTCCTAATTTGTTGTTTGATTACTGATAGTTTAATTATGATGTGCCTTGATGAACTTCTCTTTGTGTTGCATTTTATTGGAAGCCTCTAGGCTTCCTGTACTTGTATGTTGGCATCTTTCTCCATATTTGGAAAATTTTCTACCAATTTTAAAAAAATAGGCCTTTTGATTATTTTCTCTCTCTTCTTGTGAAATTTCTATTAGGAAAAGGTAGTTCTCTTGATGATGTTCTATAATTCCCATAGGCTTTCTTTTTATTCTTTTTTTTTTTGTTTTTTGGTCCTCTGGATAATTTCAAATGTCCTGTCTTCAAGCTCACTGATTCTTTTGCTTAATCAAGCCTGCTTCTGAAGATTTCTCTTAAATTTTTCATTTCAGCTAATCCTTCATCTCTAGGATTTCTATTTGGATTTTTTAAATTAGATTTTTTGGGGGTCAAACTTCTCTTTTTGTTAAAGTATTGTATATAAAGAACACCTTTATACAGGTGTTCTTTGGCAGAAATAGGCCTTCACTATTTAGTCTAGTCTGGAATTTCTTTCTTTTCTCTTTCTTTCTTTCTTTCTTTTTCTTTCTTTCTTCTTTCTTTCTTCTCCTTCTTTCTCTTCTTCTTTTTCTTCTTTCTTTATTTCTTTAGTTAGTTTCGCCTTCCGTCCTTTACTTTAGATCTCTCTCGTATTTCCTTCCCCCATACATCCTCCATTCCCCTTCCTTCTTCCTTCCTTTCACACACACACACCTTCCCTTCCCTCCCATTCTTTCTTTCTTTCTTTCTTTCTTTTCTTTTCTTTTCTTTTCTTTTCTTTTCTTTTCTTTCTTTTCTTTCTTCTTTTCTTTTCTTTTCTTTCTTTCTTTTCTTTTCTTTTCTTTCTGACAGAGTCTCACTCTGCCACCAGGCTGGAGTGCTGTGGTGCAATCTCGGCTCACTGAAACTTCCACCTCCCAGGTTTAAGTGATTCTCCTGCTTCAGCCTCCCAAGTAGCTGGGATTACAGGCTCACACCACCATGCCCAGCTAATTTTTGTATTTTTAGTAGAGATGGCATTTCACCATGTTGACCAGGATGGTCTTGATCTCTTGACCTTGTGATCTGCCTGCCTTGGCCTCCCAAAGTGCTGGGATTACAGGTGTGAACCACCACACTGGGCTTTAACATGGGATTCTTAATGGGCCAGCTGGTAACGACCATGGGCAGGCATAGCTTTCTGGTGGGTTCTCTAGTTAGGTAGGGTCACTTCATGCACTCTGAGATCAGGTGGTGCACTTGGCTGGGCTCTGCTGTATAAAGGGACCACTGGTTGCTCTCTGAGGTCAGGTAGAGCTGGTGCCAGGGCACTGCAATTGCCTCTGATCAGGCAGGATTGCAGTCAGTATTTCCTTACTTGACAGTACTGCTGTTTGTCTTCTGAAGTTGGGCAGGGCTGCACAGTGGGCTCCAAGTTGGGTGTGGTCACTGCTTGGTTTCTCAGGATGGGTGTGACCAGAGATTATGCTCTGTAGAAATGCATGTTTCAGGCTTGTCTCTCTGCCTGGGTATATCCTTTTGCTGAACTCTGAGGCTGGGCCAAGTTACTGTTAAGATTTCTTGGTTGGGCAGGACTAGTGACTATGTTTCACAGGCACATGCAGTTGTTGCTTGCCTTCCTGCCCTGGGGCACTCTAGCTGTGCTCTGATGCTGGGCCACATCTCTATTTAGAGTCCAGCGTCAAGCAGGGCCAGCGGCCATGCTCTGCAGAAATGGTGGTGGGTCTCTCCCTGCCTGGGCAGAGCCTTGGGGTGAGCTTAGAGGCTGGTCTGAGTCTCTCTTTGGACTCCTGAACTGGGCAGGGCCAATGGCTATACTCTGCAGTAATGCATGATGGCAGGTGTCTCCTTGCCTAGGTGGAACCTCTGGGTGAACTTAGAGGCTAGGCCAAGTCTCTATTCAGGCTTCTGGGTCACGCAGGGCCAGTGGTTATACTCTGCAGAAGCGTATGGTGCTGGGTGTTGCCCTGACCGTGTGGAGCTTAGACACTGGTCAGAGTCTTTATTTAGACATGACCAGATGTATTAGATGTATTTAGATGTATTAGATGTGGCCAGTGGCTATGCTTCACAGAAGTGCACTCTGATAGTTTACAGTCCACCTGAGTGGAGCCTTGGGATGGGATCTGAGGCTGGGCAGGGTGGCTGTCTAGGAATTCAAGCCCTAGTAGAACTACTGATCATCTTTTTGGGAGTGACTAGATTGGTTTTGCGGGTCAGTATTGGCTACTGGCTGGTATCAGCCTTACAAGGTGAAGTTTTTTGCTTTTCTTGGTTCTGTGGTCCACAAGGAGGTGCCAGTGTCATTCACAAGTTTTGAGATTTTCACAAAGGTGTTCTTTTCTGTGGATAGTTGTTAGTTGGAATTTCTGTGGAGGTGGGGAAATACTGAAACCAGTTACCTCCTATTCTGCCAATTTGCTGACAACTTCATTACTTTTTTTTTTTTTTTTTAAATAAGAGACAAAGTCTCACTCTATTGCCTAGACTGGAGGTACAGTGGTGTGATCGCAGCTCACTGCAGCCTGAACTCTTGGGCTCTAGCAATCCTCCTATCTTAGCTTCCTGAGTAGCTAGGACTATAGGCATGTGCCACCATGACTGGCTAAGTTTTTTTATTTTTATTTTTTTGTAGAGACAAGATCTTGCTATGTTGCCCAGGCTGGTCTCAAACTCCTAGTCTCAAGCAATCCTCACACCTCAACCTCCCAAAGCACTAGAATTACAGGCATGAACCACTGCACCCAGCTCAATTCATTCCTTTTTATAGCTCAATAATATTCCATTCTAATGATGTATCACATTTTGTTAATTCATTCATTATTTTATAAATTTGAATTGTTTCTTGCTTTGGATTTTATTGTGAATAGTGATACTATGAACATTTTTTCACAAGCATTAATTTTAGTACCATTTTCAGTTCTTTTGGGTATATCCCCAGAAGTGGAATTACTGTATCACATGGCAATTTTATGTTTAACATTTTGAAAAACTTACAGACTGTTTTCCAGCATGGCTGCCCCATTTACATACCCACTGGCAATGTTTGAAGGTAACAATTTTTCCACTTCCCCATTGACATTTGTTATTATTTCAGTTTTATTATTGTCATCTTAGTGAGTATGAAGTGAGTGTGCACCACATTCTATTATAGATTTGATTTGCATTTCTTAGGTGAATAATTTTGTTAGGAATCTTTTCATGTGCTTATTGGTCATTCATACATCTTCTGAGGAGAAATATCTATTCAGATGGTTTGACCATTTAAAAATTGTACTTTTTTTGTCTTTATTATTGAGTTGGGAGAGTTCTTCATAAACTCTGGATATAAGACTCATATCACATATATGATCCACACTTTTTATTTTGTATTTTTATGTTTGAGACAAGATCTCACTCTGTCACCCAGGCTGAGTGCAGTGGCATGATCGCAGCTTCTGGGCCCAGGCAATCCTCCCATTTCAGCCTCCTGAGTAGCTGGGACGACAGGCACATGCCAACATGTCTGGCTGATTTTTGTATTTTTTGTAGAGATAGGGTTTTGCCATGTTGCCCAGGCTGGTCTCAAACTCCTGGGCTCAAGCGATCCTCCCACCTTGGCCTCCTAAAGTGCTGGAATTACAAGTGTGAGCCACTGTGACTGGCCATGATCTGCACTTTAAATCCTACTTTCTTTTGGCCTCCTTGGATTCAGAGAGGAATCAGCTGTTAATATCATAGAAGATCCCCTATATGTGATGAGTAGCTTATTTCTTGCTACTTTCAAGATTTCCTCTTTGTTTTTGCTTTCAGCAATATGACTACAATGTATTTAGGTGTAAATCTTTTAAATTTGTTGAATTTCCTGGATATGTAAATTCATGTCTTTCATTAAATTTGGGAAGATTTTGCCACTATTTCTAATATATTCTTTCTGTCCTTTCTCTTCTCTCCCAGTAAAACTCCTATTAGGTGTATGTTAGTATGCTTGATGGTGTGACACAGGTTTTAGGCTCTGTTAATTTTTTTTTTCATTCTTTTCTCATCCTGCTCTTCAGACTAGATGCTCTCAATTGGCCTATCTTCATGTTCACTGATTCTTTTTTTTTTTTTTTTGGTCATTTCAAATCTGCTGTTGGAACCCACGTAGTGATTTTTTTATTTCCATTACTGTATTTTTCAGCTCCAGAATTTCCATTTGGTTTCTTTCTGTAATTTCTACCTCTTTATTGATATTCCCTATTTTTTGAGACACCAATTTCCTGGTTTTCTTTCGTTCTTTGTTTTCTTTAGCTCTTTGATCATATTTTCATTTAAAGTCTTTGTCTAGTAAGTCCATTGCCTGGGCTTCCTTATAGACAGTTTCTATTAATTTCCCTTTTTTTCCTGTGAATCAACCATACTTTTTTGTTTTCCTGCATGCCTCATAATTTTTTGTTGAATACTAGACATTTGGAACATTGTAATGTGGCAACTCTGGACATCAGATTCTCCTCCTTCTCCATGGTTTGGTGTTGCTGTTTGTTATAAGTTGTTGTTGTTGGCTTATTTCATGACTTTTCTAAACTATATGTAAAATCTGCATTTTTTTCTCATATGTTGCCACTGACATCTGTGTCTTATTACCACAGTGGTTAGCTAGTGTTTGACAGAGTTATCTTAAATGTCTGAGGAAAAAAAAAAATAGAAGGAAAGGAAGGAAAGATGGAAGCAAGCAAAGAAGAGAAGAGAAAAGAAAAATTTAAAAAGAAAACCACGGGCCAGACATGGTGACTCATGCTTGTAATCCCAGCACTTTGGGAGGCTGAGGCAGGAGGATCACTTGAGCTCAGGAGTTCCAGACCAGCCTGGACAACATAGTGAGACCCTGTCTCTACAAATAACAAAAAAATTAACCAGGCATGGTGGTGCATGCCTGTGGTCCCAGCTACTCAGAAGGCTGAGGCAGGAGGATCACCTGAGCACAGGTCAAGGATGCAGTAAGTCGTGATCTCTCTATTGCACTCCAGCTGGGTGACAGAGTGAGACCCTCTCTATTAAAAAAAAAATGCCTAGGTGCAGTGGCTCACACCTGTACTCCTAGCACTTTGGAAGGCCAAGATGGGCAGATTGATTGAGCCCAGGAGCCAGGAGTTCAAGAGCAACCTGGCAATGTAATGAAATCCCATCTCTACAAAATATACAAAAATTAGCTGGCTGTGATGGTGTGTGCCTGTGGTCCCAGCTACTTGGGAGGCTGAGGTGGGAGGATTGCTTGAGCTTAGGAGGTTGAGGCTGCAGTATGCTGTGATTGTGCCACTGCACTCCAACCTGGGTGACAAGGTGAGGCCCTGTCTCAAATTAATTAATTAATTAATCAAAATAAAGAAAAAAATGAAAAAGAAAAAAGTACTATTCTAGTTTTTGCAGATTTTAGCTAGAGTGTTTAAAATCCTGTCTTATCTTTAACTTCCTGTTCATGTGGAGACTGAAAGCCAGTCATAGCTGAAATATTAGGGTCTTCTCAGGCGTTTCCTGAGCACGTGTTCAGCATTGGTATACCTGTGACTTCCTCAATTCCACATTATATGAATCATCTTTCAAAAGCCCTTATTTCTGCCTGTATCTCCTTTTTCAATCTCCACTTTCTTTATCTTTTTGGTTTGTCTGTTCACTGTTGTCCCTTGACCCAGGCTATGGAAGACAATATCTATGCTTTAAATGATTTCAGCAAAAGTCACATGAGAAGCCACTCCAGCCCTGGGAAAGCTCTGAGTAAGGCAAAACAAAGGCAAACTTTTGTGCTAGTCCTTAAGGAAGCTGCCAGACAGGTTGAGACTCACAACTACAATTCTTTGAGGATAAGGTCCATATTGCTTCCTGTGGCACTGGGAACTTGCAGTAAGAGTACAGGCTGCCATTCTCACAGCTGCCACCATCTGGGGTGTGGGGAATGGTAAGCAAGCATTTTTTTCCGTTATTGAATTATTTTATTCATTTCTTTTTTTAAATATTTTAAGTTCTAGGGTACATGTGCACAACATGCAGGTTTATTACATATGTATACATGTGCCATGTTGATTTGCTGCACCCATTAACTCGTCATTTACATTAGATATTTCTCCTAATGCTATCCTTCTGCCACCCCCCTACCACACAACAGGCCCTGGTGTGTGATGTTCCCCGCCCTGTGTCCAAGTGTTCTCACTATTCAATTTCCACCTATGAGTAAGAACATGCAGAGTTTGGTTTTCTGTCCTTGCCATAGTTTGCTCAGAATGGTGGTTTCCACCTTCATCCATGTCCCTTCAGAGGCCATGTTCTCATCCATTTTTTATGGCTGCATAGTATTGCATGGTGAATATGTGCCACGGTTTCTTAATTCAGTCTATCCTTGATAGACATTTGGGTTGGTTCCAAGTCTCTGCTATTGTGAATGGTGCTGCAGTAAACATATGTGTGCATGTGTCTTTATATCAGCATGATTTATAATCCTTTGGGTACATATCCAGTAATGGGATCCCTGGGTCAAATGGTATTTCTATTTTTTTTTTTTTTTTTTTTTTTTTATTATACTCTAAGTTCTAGGGTACATGTGCATAACGTGCAGGTTTGTTACATATGTATACTTATGCCATGCTGGTGTGCTGCACCCATCAACTCGTCAGCACCCATCAATTCATCATTTATATCATGTATAACTCCCCAATGCAATCCCTCCCTCCTCCCCCCTCCCCCCTCCCCATGATAGACCCCAGTGTGTGATGTTCCCCTTCCCGAGTCCAAGTGATCTCATTGTTCAGTTCCCACCTATGAGTGAGAACATGCGGTGTTTGGTTTTCTCTTCTTGTGATAGTTTGCTAAGAATGATGGTTTCCAGCTGCATCCATGTCCCTACAAAGGACGCAAACTCATCCTTTTTTATGGCTGCATAGTATTCCATGGTGTGTATGTGCCACATTTTCTTAATCCAGTCTGTCACAGATGGACATTTGGGTTGATTCCAAGTCTTTGCTATTGTGAATAGTGCCGCAATAAACATACGTGTACATGTGTCTTTGTAGTAGACTAATTTATAATCCTTTGGGTATATACCCAGTAGTGGGATGGCTGGGTCATATGGTACATCTAGTTCTAGATCCTTGAGGAATTGCCATACTGTTTTCCATAATGGTTGAACTAGTTTACAATCCCACCAACAGTGTAAAAGTGTTCCTATTTCTCCACATCCTCTCCAACACCTGTTGTTTCCTGACTTCTTAATGATTGCCATTCTAACTGGTGTGAGATGGTATCTCATTGTGGTTTTGATTTGCATTTCTCTGATGGCCAGTGATGATGAGCATTTTTTCATGTGTCTGTTGGCTGTATGAATATCTTCTTTTGAGAAATGTCTGTTCATATCCTTTCCCCACTTTTTGATGGGGTTGTTTGTTTTTTTCTCGTATATTTGTTTGAGTTCTTTGTAGATTCTGGATATTAGCCCTTTGTCAGATGAGTAGGTTGCAAAAATTTTCTCCCATTCTGTAGGTTGCCTGTTCACTCTGATGGTAGTTTCTTTTGCTGTGCAAAAGCTCTTAAGTTTAATTAGATCCCATTTGTCAATTTTGGCTTTTGCTGCCGTTGCTTTTGGTGTTTTAGACATGAAGTCCTTGCCCATGCCTATGTCCTGAATGGTACTACCTAGATTTTCTTCTAGGGTTTTTATGGTATTAGGTCTAACATTTAAGTCTCTAATCCATCTTGAATTAATCTTCGTATAAGGGGTAAGGAAAGGATCCAGTTTCAGCTTTCTACTTATGGCTAGCCAATTTTCCCAGCACCATTTATTAAATAGGGAATCCTTTCCCCATTTCTTGTTTCTCTCAAGTTTGTCAAAGATCAGATGGCTGTAGATGTGCGGTATTATTTCTGAGGACTCTGTTCTGTTCCATTGGTCTATATCTCTGTTTTGGTACCAGTACCATGCTGTTTTGGTTACTGTAGCCTTGTAGTATAGTTTGAAGTCAGGTAGCGTGACGCCTCCAGCTTTGTCCTTTTGACTTAGGATTGTCTTGGCAATGCGGGCTCTTTTTTGGTTCCATATGAACTTTAAAGCAGTTTTTTCCAATTCTGTGAAGAAACTCATTGGTAGCTTGATGGGGATGGCATTGAATCTATAAATAACCTTGGGGAGTATAGCCATTTTCACGATATTGATTCTTCCTATCCATGAGCATGGTATGTTCTTCCATTTGTTTGTGTCCTCTTTTATTTCACTGAGCAGTGGTTTGTAGTTCTCCTTGAAGAGGTCCTTTACATCCCTTGTAAGCTGGATTCCTAGGTATTTTATTCTCTTTGAAGCAATTGTGAATGGAAGTTCATTCCTGATTTGGCTCTCTGCTTGTCTGTTGCTGGTGTATAAGAATGCTTGTGATTTTTGCACATTAATTTTGTATCCTGAGACTTTGCTGAAGTTGCTTATCAGCTTAAGGAGATTTTGGGCTGAGACGATGGGGTTTTCTAAATATACAATCATGTCATCTGCAAACAGGGACAATTTGACTTCTTCTTTTCCTAACTGGATACCCTTGATTTCTTTCTCTTGCCTGATTGCCCTAGCCAGAACTTCCAACACTATGTTGAATAGGAGTGGTGAGAGAGGGCATCCCTGTCTTGTGCCAGTTTTCAAAGGGAATTTTTCCAGTTTTTGCCCATTCAGTATGATATTAGCTGTGGGTTTGTCATAAATAGCTCTTATTATTTTGAGGTACGTTCCATCAATACCGAATTTATTGAGCGTTTTTAGCATGAAGGGCTGTTGAATTTTGTCAAAAGCCTTTTCTGCATCTATTGAGATGATCATGTGGTTCTTGTCTTTGGTTCTGTTTATATGCTGGATTACGTTTATTGATTTGCGAATGTTGAACCAGCCTTGCATCCCAGGGATGAAGCCCACTTGATCATGGTGGATAAGCTTTTTGATGTGCTGCTGAATCCGGTTTGCCAGTATTTTATTGAGGATTTTTGCATCAATGTTCATCAGGGATATTGGTCTAAAATTCTCTTTTTTTGTTGTGTCTCTGCCAGGCTTTGGTATCAGGATGATGTTGGTCTCATAAAATGAGTTAGGGAGGATTCCCTCTTTTTCTATTGATTGGAATAGTTTCAGAAGGAATGGTACCAGCTCCTCCTTGTACCTCTGGTAGAATTCAGCTGTGAATCCATCTGGTCCTGGACTTTTTTTGGTGGGTAGGCTATTAATTGTTGCCTCAATTTCAGAGCCTGCTATTGGTCTATTCAGGGATTCAACTTCTTCCTGGTTTAGCCTTGGGAGAGTGTAAGTGTCCAGGAAATTATCCATTTCTTCTAGATTTTCTAGTTGATTTGCGTAGAGGCGTTTATAGTATTCTCTGATGGTAGTTTGTATTTCTGTGGGGTCAGTGGTGATATCCCCTTTATCATTTTTTATTGCATCGATTTGATTCCTCTCTCTTTTTTTCTTTATTAGCCTTGCTAGCGGTCTGTCAATTTTGTTGATCTTTTCAAAAAACCAACTCCTGGATTCATTGATTTTTTGGAGGGTTTTTTGTGTCTCTATCTCCTTCAGTTCGGCTCTGATCTTAGTTATTTCTTGCCTTCTGCTAGCTTTTGAATGTGATTGCTCTTGCCTCTCTAGTTCTTTTAATTGTGATGTTAGAGTGTCAATTTTAGATCTTTCCTGTTTTCTCTTGTGGGCATTTAGTGCTATAAATTTCCCTCTACACACTGCTTTAAATGTGTCCCAGAGATTCTGGTATGTTGTATCTTTGTTCTCATTGGTTTCAAAGAACATCTTTATTTCCGCTTTCATTTCGTTATGTACCCAGTAGTCATTCAGGAGCAGGTTGTTCAGTTTCCATGTAGTTGAGCGGTTTTGATTGAGTTTCTTAGTCCTGAGTTCTAGTTTGATTGCACTGTGGTCTGAGAGACAGTTTGTTATAATTTCTGTTCTTTTACATTTGCTGAGGAGTACTTTACTTCCAATTATGTGGTCAATTTTGGAAGAAGTGCGATGTGGTGCTGAGAAGAATGTATATTCTGTTGATTTGGGGTGGAGAGTTCTATAGATGTCTATTAGGTCCGCTTGGTGCAGAGATGAGTTCAATTCCTGGATATCCTTGTTAACTTTCTGTCTCGTTGATCTGTCTAATGTTGACAGCGGAGTGTTGAAGTCTCCCATTATTATTGTATGGGAGTCTAAGTCTCTTTGTAAGTCTCTAAGGACTTGCTTATGAATCTGGGTGCTCCTTTATTGGGTGCATATATATTTAGGAGAGTTAGCTCTTCCTGTTGAATTGATCCCTTTACCATTATGTAATGGCCTTCTTTGTCTCTTTTGATCTTTGATGGTTTAAAGTCTGTTTTATCAGAGACTAGGATTGCAACCCCTGCTTTTTTTGTTCTCCATTTGCTTGGTAGATCTTCCTCCATCCCTTTATTTTGAGCCTATGTATGTCTCTGCATGTGAGATGGGTCTCCTGAATACAGCAGACTGATGGGTCTTGACTCTTTATCCAGTTTGCCAGTCTGTGTCTTTTAATTGGAGCATTTAGTCCATTAACATTTAAGGTTAATATTGTTATGTGTGAACTTGATCCTGCCATTATGATATTAACTGGTTATTTTGCTCGTTAGTTGATGCAGTTTCTTCCTAGCCTCGATGGTCTTTACATTTTGGCATGTTTTTGCGATGGCTGGTACCGGTTGTTCCTTTCCATGTTTAGGGCTTCCTTCAGGGTCTCTTGTAAGGCAGGCCTGGTGGTGACAAAATCTCTAAGCATTTGCTTATCTGTAAAGGATTTTATTTCTCCTTCACTTATGAAACTTAGTTTGGCTGGATATGAAATTCTGGGTTTAAAATTCTTTTCTTGAAGAACGTTGAATATTGGCCCCCACTCTCTTCTGGCTTGTAGAGTTTCTGCCGAGAGATCTGCTGTTAGTCTGATGGGCTTCCCTTTGTGGGTGACCCGACCTTTCTCTCTGGCTGCCCTTAAGATTTTTTCCTTCATTTCAACTTTGGTGAATCTGGCAATTATGTGTCTTGGAGTTGCTCTTCTGGAGGAGTATCTTTGTGGCGTTCTCTGTATTTCCTGAATTTGAATGTTGGCCTGCCCTATTAGGTTGGGGAAGTTCTCCTGGATGATATCCTGAAGAGTGTTTTCCAACTTGGTTCCATTTTCCCCCTCACTTTCAGGCACCCCAATCAGACGTAGATTTGGTCTTTTTACGTAATCCCATACTTCTTGCAGGCTTTGCTCATTTCTTTTTCTTCTTTTTTCTTTTGGTTTCTCTTCTCGCTTCATTTCATTCATTTGATCTTCAATCGCTGATACTCTTTCTTCCAGTTGATCGAGTCGGTTACTGAAGCTTGTGCATTTGTCACGTATTTCTCGTGTCATGGTTTTCATCTCTGTCATTTCGTTTATGATCTTCTCTGCATTAATGAGTCTAGCTGTCAATTCTTCCACTCTTTTTTCAAGATTTTTAGTTTCTTTGCGCTGGGTACGTAATTCCTCCTTTAGCTCTGATAAGTTTGATGGACTGAAGCCTTCTTCTCTCCTCTCGTCCAAGTCATTCTCTGACCAGCTTTGATCCGTTGCTGGTGATGGGCTGCGCTCCTTTGCAGGGGGAGATGCGCTCTTATTTTTTGAATTTCCAGCTTTTCTGCCCTGCTTCTTCCCCATCTTTGTGGTTTTATCTGTCTCTGGTCTTTGATGGTGGTGACGAACTGATGGGGTTTTGGTATAGGTGTCCTTCCTGTTTGATAGTTTTCCTTCTGACAGTCAGAAGGACTCTCTGTTGGTCTGTTGGAGATTGCTTGAGGTCCACTCCAGACCCTGTTTGCCTGGGTATCAGCAGCAGAGGTTGCCGAAGATAGAATATTGCTGAACAGCGAGTGTACCTGTCTGATTCTTCCTTTGGAAGTTTCCTCTCAGGGGTGTACTCCACCCTGGGAGGTGTGGGGTGTCAGACTGCCCCTAGTGGGGGATTTCTCCCAGCTAGGCTACTCAGGGGTCAGGGACACACCTGAGCAGGCAGTCTGTCCGTTCTCAGATCTCAACCTCCGCGTTGGGAGATCCGCGGCTCTTCCCAAAGCTGTCAGACAGAGTCGTTCGCATCTGCACCGGCTCCCGCTACTTCCCCTGTTGGTCTTCAGCTGTGGGCTGTCCCCAGAGGTGGAGACTACAGAGACAGGCAGGCTTCCTTGAGCTGCTGTGAGCTCCACCCAGTTCGAGCTTCCCAGCGGCTTTGTTTACCTACTTAAGCCTCAGCAATGGCGGGCGCCCCTCCCCCAGCCTCGCTGCTGCCTTGCCGATAGATCGCGGCAGACTGCTGTGTTAGCAGTGAGGGAGGCTTCGTGGGCGTGGGACCCTCCCGGCCAGGTGTGGGATATATTCTCCTGGAATGCCTGTATGCTTACAGCGCAGTATTGGGGTGGGAGTTACCCGATTTTCCAGGTGTTGTGTGTCTCAGTTCCCCTGGCTAGGAAAACGGATCCCCTTCCCCCTTGCGCTTCCAGGTGAGGCAATGCCTCGCCCTGCTTCAGCTCTCGCTGGTCAGGCTGCAGCAGCTGACCAGCACCGATTGTCCGGCACTCCCTAGTGAGATGACCCCAGTACCTCAGTTGAAAATGCAGAAATCACCGGTCTTCTGTGTCGCTCGCGCTGGGAGTTGGAGACTGGAGTTGTTCCTATTCGGCCATCTTGCTCCGCCCCCAAATGGTATTTCTAGTTCTAGATCCTTAAGGAATCGCCACACTGTCTTCCACAATAGTTGAACTAGTTTACGCTCCCACCGACAGTGGAAAAACTTCCCTATTTCTCCACATTCTCTCCAGCATCTGTTGTTTCCTGACTTTTTGATGATTGCCATTCTAACTGGTGTGATATGGTATCACATTGTGGTTTTGATTTGCATTTCTCTGATGACCAGTGATAATGAGCATTTTTTCATGTGTTTGTTGGCTGCATAAATGTCTTCTTTTGAAAAGTGTCTGTTCATATCCTTTGCCCAATTTTTGATGGGGTTGTTGATTTTTTCTTGTAAATTTGTTTAAGTTCTTTGTAGATTCTGGATGTTAGTCCTTTGTCAGATGGGTAGATTACAAAAATTTTCTCCCATTCTGTAGGTTGTCTGTTCACTCTGATGGCAGTTTCTTTTGCTGTGCAGAGGCTCTTTAGTTTAATTAGATCCCATTTGTCAATTTTGGCTTTTGTTGCCATTGCTTTTGGTGTTTTAGTCATGAAGTCCTTGCCCATGCCTATGTCCTGAATGGTATTGCCTAGGTTTTCTTCTAGGGTTTTGATGGTTTTTGGTCTAACATTTAAGTCTCTAATCCATCTTGAATTAATTTTTGTATAAGGTGTAAGGAAGGGACCCAGTTTCAGCTTTCTACATATGGCCAGACAGTTTTCCCAGCACCATTTATTAAATAGGGAATCATTTCCCCATTTCTTGTTTTTGTCAGGTTTGTCAAAGATCAGATGGTTGTATATGTGTGGTGTTATTTCTGAGGCTTCTATTCTGTTCCATTGGTCTATATCTCTGTTTTTGTACCAGTACCATGCTGTTTTGGTTACTGTAGCCTTGTAGTATAGTTTGAAGTCAAGTAGCGTGATGCCTCCAGCTTTGTTCTTTTTGCTTAGGATTGTCTTGGCAATGTGGACTCCTTTTTGGTTCCATATGAACTTTAAAGTGGTTTTTTTCCAATTCTTTGAAGATAGTCATTGGTAGTTTGATGGGGGTGGCATTGAATCTATAAATTACCGTGGACAGTATGGCCATTTTCATGAGATTGATTCTTCCTATCCATGAGCATGGAATGTTCTTCCATTTGTTTGTGCCCTCTTTTATTTCGTTGAGCAGTCATTTGTAGTTCTCCTTGAAGAGGTCCTTTACATCCCTTGTAAGTTGGATTCCTATGTATTTTACTCTCTTTGAAGCAGTTGTGGATGGAAGTTCACTCATGATTTGGCTGTTTGTCTGTTATTGGTGTATAGGAATGCTTGTGATTTTTGCACATAGATTTTGTATCCTGAGACTTTGCTGAAATTGCTTATCAGCTTAAGGAGATTTTGGGCTGAGACGATGGGGTTTTCTAAATATACAATCATGTCATCTGCAAAAAGGGACAATTTGACTTCCTCTTTTCCTGGTTGAATATACCCTTTATTTCTTTCTCCTGCCTGATTGCCCTGGCCAGAACTTCCAACACTATGTTGAATAGGAGTGGTGAGAGAGAGCATCCCTGTCTTGTGCCAGTTTTCAAAGGGAATGCTTCCAGTTTTTGCTCATTCACTATACTATTGGCTGTGGGTTTGTCATAAATACTTCTTATTATTTTGAGATACGGTCCATCAATACCTAGTTTATTAAGAGTTTTTAGCATGAAGGGCTGTTGAATTTTGTCAAAGGCCTTTTCTGCATCTATTGAGATAATCATGTGGTTTTTGTTTTTGGTTCTGTTTATGTGATGGATTACATTTATTGATTTGTGTATGTTGAACCAGCCTTGCATCCCAGGGATGAAGCCAACTTGATCTTGGTAGAGAAGTTTTTTGATGTGCTGTAAGCAAGCAATTTTAAGTACCACAACACTCTTACTGCAGAGAAGCAGGCGTTTTAAAAAATTAATCATTTTCCTAGTCATAGTAATTTTTTACTATATTCTGGAGTTCTGTAAAAGTTCACTCTGACAGTTTTTGCCAACTCATTTGTTACTTTTGGGGTGTGGTAGAACCCTGGTTTCCTCTAGGCTGCCATTTTTCATGTCATCTTGTTTGTTTCCTTTTCTTCCCCTCTGTTTTCTTCTCCATACATTCCTGCAATATATCTGAACACTTTTTACAAGTAAATATTTATTTATCTATAGTGTTTTTAAACATATATCTTTGTATAGTTTTTTTAGTGGTTATTCTAGGCTTACAATATACATACTTAACACTTTTTTAAAAAATGCTATTTTTACCTGACACATAATAATAATTGCATATATTTATGGGGTACAATGTGATGTTTCAATACACATATACATTGTGTAACAAATAATTGAATCGGGGTAATTAGCATATCTATCACCTCAAACATTTATCATTTCTTGGTGGTGGGAGCATAGAAAATCCCCCTCTAGTTATTTTGAGATAGGATTTTCTTCCCTTTTAAAGCTGAATAATATTTCATTGAGTGTATATACCACATTTTCTTTATCCATTCATCTGTCAATGGACATGTGGGTTATTTCTTTATATTAGCTATTATGAATACTGCTGCAATGAACATGAGAATGCAGAGACCTTTTAAAAATCTTTATTTCTCCACTCAGCCTGGGTTCACACAAAAAATGAAACATAAAAAATAAAATATTAAAGATCTTTATTTCAATTCCTTTGTATATATATCCAGAAGTGAGAAAAAAATTTAAAGATCTTTATTTCAATTCCTTTGTATGTATACCCAGAAGTGAGATAGCTGGATCATATGTTAGTTCTAATTTTAATATTTTGAGGAATATCCATATTACTTTCCATAGCTGTTGCACCATTGTATACTCCCAAGCAACAGTGTACAGACTCCCAATTTCTCCACATTTTTACCAGCACATTGTCTTATTTTTTACATAGTATAACTATGAAAACAGGTGTAAGGTGAGATCTCCTTCTAGTTTTGATTTGCACTTCCCTGATAATGATGTGGAGCATCTATTTATATGCCTGTTGTTCATTTATATGCCTTCTTTGGAGAAATATATGTTCAAGTCCTTGGACTATTTATTTATTTACTTATTTATGTTTTGATTTAGAGTTGAAGGAGTTCCTTATATATTTTGGCAAATAATCTCTTATCAGAGATATGGTTTGCAAATATTTCTCCCCTTCTGTAGATTGCCTTTTTACTCTGTTGATTTTGGCTATTCTTGGTCTTTCGTGGATCCATGTGAATTTTATTATTGCTTTTCCTATTTTAGCATTAATTTTGTAGACTGCTTTGGTTAGTGTGCACACTTTCACAATATTAAGTATTCCATCCATGGACACAGGATATCTTTTCATTTATTAGTGTCTTTAATTTCTTTCAGCAATGTTTTGTGGTTTTCAGTGTGCAAGTCTTTCACCTCCTTGGTTAAGTTTATTCCTAAGTATTTTATTCTTTTCAATGCTATTTTAAGTTATATTATTTACTTAATTGCTCTTTTTTTTTTTTTTTTTTTTTTTTTTTTGAGACAGAGTTTCGCTCTTGTTGCCCGGCCTGGAGTGCAATGGCGCAATCTCGGCTCATGGCAACCTGCGCCTCCTGGGTTCAAGGGATTCTCCTGCCTCAGCCTCCCAAGTAGCTGAGATTACAGGCACCCGCCACCACGCCCGGCTAATTTTTGTATTTTTAGTAGAGTCGGGGTTTTGCCATGTTGGCCAGGCTGGTCTGGAACTCCTGACCTCAAGTGATCCGTCCGCCTTGGCCTCCCAAAGTGCTGGGATTAAAGGCGTGAGCCACCACAGCCGGCCCCTTAATTGCTTTTGGATGGTTTGTTGTTAGTGTATAGAAACACAACTCCTTTATTGAGCTCATTTATTAGGTCAAACAGATTGTTTGCGGAAGTTTTAAGGTTTTGTATATATAGAATAATATCGTCTGCAAACAGAGACAATTTTACTTCTTCCTTTTCCATTTGGATTATTTTTATTTCTTTTTTAATATTTAATTGCTCTGGATAGGACTTCCAGCAGTATGTTGAATCAAGGTGGCAAGAGTGGGCATACCTATCTCATTGCTGATCTTAGAGGAAACACTTTCAATTTTTCACCATTTAGTATAATGTCAGCTGTGGGCTTGTCATATATGGCCTTTATTACATTGAAATACAGTTCTTCCATACTATTAAAAATTTTTATAATAAAGGGGTGTTGAATTTAGTCAAATGCTTTTTCTGCATCTATTGATATAATCAGGTGATTTTTATTTTTCATTCTATTTATGTGGTGTATGCATAACTGATTTGGACATGTTGGGCCAACCTTGCATACCAAGGGTAAATTCCATCTGGTCATAATGTATAATCTGTTTTTTGATTTTTAAAAAATATTTTTGTTTATTTTTAAATTTTTGTGGGTACATAAAAGGTATATATATTTATGGGATACATGAGGCATTTTGATACAGGCATGCAATGTGAAATAAGCACATCATGGAGAATGGGGTACCCATCCCCTGAAACATTTATCCTTTGAGTTACAAATAATCCAATTATACTCTTTAAGTTTTTTAAAAATGTACAATTATTATTAACTATAGTCACCCTATTGTGCTATCAAATAGTAGGTCTTATTCATTCTTCTTATTTTTTGAACCCATTAACCACCCCCATCTCCTTGTCAGTGCCCCATTACCCTTCCCAGCCTCTGGTAACCCTCCTTCTACTTTTTATCTCCACGAGTTCAATTGTCTTGATTTTTCAATCCCACAAGTAAGTGAGAAAATATGATGTTTGTCTTTCTGTGCGTGGCTTATTTCACTTAACATAATGATCTCTAGTTCAATTCATGTTGTTGCAAATGACTGGATCTCATTCTTTTCATGGCTGAACAGTGCTTCATTGTGTGTATGTACATTTTCTTTATCCATTCATCTGTTGATGGACGCTTAGGTTGATTCCAAACATTAGCTATCGTAAACAGTGCTGCAGCAAACATAGGTGTGCAGATATCTCTTTGATATGTTGTTTTCCTTTCTTTTGGGCATACACCCAGCAGTGGGATTGCTGGATCATATGGTAGCTCAATTTTTATTTTTTTGAGGACCTTCCAACTGTTCTCCGTAGTGACTGTACTAATTTACATTTCCACAAACAGTGTTCCATGGTTCTCTTTTCTATGCATTATCACCAGCAGTTGCTATTGCCTGTCTTTTGGATAAAAGCCACTTTAACTGGGGTAAGATGGTATCTCATTGTAGTTTTGATATGCATTTCTCTGATGATTAATGATATTGAACTCCTTTTCAAATGCCTATTTGCCATTTGTATGTCTTCTTTTGAGAAATGTCTATTCAAAACTTTTACTCATTTTTTTCACAGGATTATTAGATTTTTTTTTTCCTATAGAGTTGTTTGAACTCCTTAGATATTCTGGTTAATCTTTTGTCAGATGGGTAGTTCACAAATATTTTCTCCCATTCTTTGGGTTGCCTATTCACTTTGTTGATTGTATCCTGTGCTGTGCAGAAGTTTTTTTTTAACTTGATGTGATACCATTTGTGCAGAAGCTTTTTAACTTGATGTGATACCATTTTTGCTTGGGTTGTCTGTGCTTGTGGGATATTGCTCAATAAATCTTTGCCCAGACCAATGTCCTGGAGCATTTTCCCAATGTTTTCTTGTAGTAGTTTCATAGTTTGTGGTCTTAGATTTAAGTCTTTAATAAATTTTGCTTTGATTTTTGCATATGGTGAGAGATAGGGGTCTAGTTTCATTCTTCTGCATATGAATATCCAGTTTTCCAGCACCATGTATTGAAGAGACTATCTGTTCCCCAGTGTATACCTTGGCACCTCTGTCAAAAATAGGTGTGTGAATTTGTTTCTGGGTACTGTGTTCTGTTCCATTGGTCTACGTGTCTGTTTTTATGCCAGTACCACGCTGTTTTGGTTACTATAGCTCTGTACTGTAATTTGAAGTCAGGTAATGTGATTCCTCCAGTTTTGTTCTGTTTGCTTAGGATAGCTTTGGCTATTCTGGGTATTTTGTGGTTCCATATGAATTTTAGGATAGTCTTTTCTATTCCTGTAAAGGATGTCGTTGGTATTTTGATAGGGATTGCATTGATTCTGTAGATTGCTTTGGGTAGTATGGAAATTTTAACAGTATTGATTCTTCCAATCAATGAACATGTAATATTTTTCCTTTTTTTTTTTTTTTTTGGTGTCCTTTTAATTTCTTTCATGAGTGTCTTATAGTTTTTTTTTTTTTTTTTTTTGACAAACTCTCACTCTGTCACCCAGGCTGGAGTGCAGTGGCGCAATCTTGGCTCACTGCAACCTCCAACTCCTGGGTTCAAATGATTCTCCTGCCTCAGCCTCCTGAGTAGCTGGAATTACAGGTGCCCACCAACACACCCAGCTAATTTTTGTATTTTTAGTAGAGACGAGGTTTCTCCATGTTGGCCAGGCTGATCTCGAACTCCTGACCTCAAGTGATCTGCCCACCTTGGCCTCCCAAAGTGCTGGGATTACAGATGTGAGCCATCATGCCCAGCCTATAGCTTTTATTACAGAAAATTTTCACGTTTTGTTAATTCCTAGGTATTTAATTTTATGTAGGCTATTGTAAATGGGACTACTTTTTAAATTTCTTTTGCACATTGTTCACTGTTGGCATATAGAAATGCTACTGATGGCTGGGCGCGGTGGCTGACGCCTGTAATCCCAGCACTTTGGGAGGCCGAGGTGGGCGGATCACAAGGTCAGGAGATTGAGACCACAGTTAAACCCCGTCTCTACTAAAAATACAAAAAATTAGCTGGGCGCGGTCGTGGGCCCCTGTAGTCCCAGCTACTCGGGAGGCTGAGGCAGGAGAATGGCGTGAACCCGGGAGGCAGAGCTTGCAGTGAGCCGAGATTGTGCCACTGCACTCCAGCCTGGGCGACAGAGCAAGACTCCGTCTGAAAAAAAAAAAAACAGAAAAAGAAATGCTACTGACTTTCATATGTTGATTTCATATCCTGTAACTTTACGGATTTTTTTTTTTATCAGTTCTAATAGTTTTCTTGTGGAGTCTTTAGGTTTTTCCAAATATAAGATCATATCATTGGCAAAGAATGATAATTTGACTTTCCAATTTAGATATACTTTATATATTTCTCTTGCCTGATTGCTATACCCAGGACTTCCTGTACTATGTTGAATAACAGTAGTGACAGTGGACCAGATCTTAGAGGAGAGGCTTTCAGTTTTTCTCCACTTGGTATGATACTAGCTGTGGATCTGCCATATATGGCTTTTACTATGTTGAGGTATGTTCTTTCTATCCCCAGTTTTTTGCGGGTTTTCATCATGAAGGGATGTTGAATTATATCAAATGCTTTTTCAGCATCAATTGAAATGATCATATGGTTTTTATCCTTCATTCTGTTGATAAGATGTATCACATTGATTGATTTGCAAATGTTAAACCATCCTTGCATCCCAGCGATAAATCCCACTTGGTCATGATGAATGATCTTTCTAATGTATTGTTGAATTCGGTTTGCTAGTATTTCGTTGAGGATTTTTGCATGAGTATTCATCAGGAATATTGGCCTGCAGTTTTCTTTCTTTGATGTGTCTTTGTCTGGTTTTGGTATAGGGTAATACTGGTCTCATTGAATGAGTTTGGAAGTATTCCCTCCTTTATTTATTTATTTATTTATTTATTTATTTATTTATTTGGAATAGTTTGTGTAGTATTTGTATTAGTTCTTTTTTAAATGTTTGATGGAATTCAGCAATGACGCCGCCATTGGGTCTTGGGCTTTTCTTTACTGGGAGACTTTTTATTATGGCTTCAATCTTGTTGTTATTGTTGTTCAGGTTTTGGATTTCTTCCTCATTCAGTTTTGGTATGTTGCATGCATCTAGGAATTTGTCCATTTCCTCTAGATTTTCCAGTTTATTGGCATATAGTTGCTTAGAGTAGCCACTAATGATCCTCTGAATTTCTGCAGTATCAGTCATAATGTCTTCTTTTTCATCTCTGATTTTATTGATTTGTATCTTCTCTCTTTTTTTCCTTAGTCTAGCTATAGGTTTGTCATTTTAAAAAATTTTTTCAAAAAACCAACTTTTTGTTTCACTGATCTTTTGTACTGTTTTATTCATTTCAATTTCATTGATTTATGCTCTGATTTTTATTATTTTTTTCTTCTTCTAATTTTTGGTTTGGTTTGTTTTTGCTTTTCTAGTTCTTTAAGCTGCATCATTAGATTGTTTATTTGAAGCTTTTCCTCTTTTTTGATGTAGGCATTCGTAGCTATAAATGTCCCTCTTAGTACTGCTTTTGCTGTATCCCATAGGTTTTGGTATGTTGTATTTCCATTATTATTTGTTTCAATAAATTTTTCAATTTCCTTTTTAATTTCTTCTTTGACCCACTGGTCATTCAGAAACATATTATTTAATTTCCATGTATTTGTATCTTCCCCAAAATTCCTCTTATTATTAATTTCTAGTTGTACTCCATTGTGGTCAGAAAAGTTACCAGATATTATTTCATTTTTTTTTTGAATATTTGAAGACTGTTTTTGTGATCTAACATATGGTTTATCCTTGAGAATGATCCATGTGCTGAGGAGGAGAGTTGTATTCTGCAGCTCTTGAATAAAATATTTTGCAAATATCTATTAGCTCCATTTGGTCTACAGTGCAAATTAAGCCTGATGTTTCTTTGTTGATTTTCTGTCTGAAGATCTGTCTGATGCTGAGAGTGGGGTGTGGAAGTCTTCAGCTATAATGAGGGATATTTCTCTCTTTGGCTTTAATAATATTTCCTTTATATATCTGGGTGCTCCAGTGTTGGCTGCATATATATTTAAAATTGTTATATCCTCTTGCTAAATTGACTCCTTTTTCATTATATTGTGATCTTCTTTGCTTCTTCTTATAGTTTTGGTCATGAAATCAATTTTGTCTGATATAAGTATAGTGACTTCTGCTCTTTTTTGGTTTTCATTGGCATGGAATTTTTTTTCCGTCCCTTTATTTTTAGTCTACATGTGTCTTTGTACGTGAAGTGTGTTTCTGGTAGGCAAAAGATCAATGGGTCTTGTTTTTTCATCTATTCAGCCAGTCTGTGTCTTTTGATTGGGGAGTTTAGTCCATTTACATTAAATATTATTCTTAATGAGTGAGGATTTAGTCCTGCCATTTTGTTATTTGTTTTCTGGTCTTGTTTTCCTTTTTCCTTTCCTTCCTGTCTTCCTTTAGTGACGGTTATTTTCTCTAGTGACATGATTTAGTTTCTTGCTTTTTACTTTTTGTGTATCCATTGTATGATTTTTGGTTTGAGGTTACCATGAGGATTGCAAATATTATCTATACCCATTATTTTAACCTGATAACAACTTAACACTATTTGCATAAATAAACAAAAAGAAAACTAATAAAAATTCTATGCTTTAACTTAATCCCCCCACATTTTAACATTTTGTTGTCTCTATTTATATCTTATTGTACTGACTATGTCTTGAAAAGTTGTTGTAGTTAATATTTTCAATTGGTTCATCATTTAGTCTTTCTACTTAGGATAAGAGTAGTTTACACACCACAATAACAGTGTTATAATATTCTGTGTTTTTCTGTGTGCTTACTATTACCAGAGAGTTTTGTACCTTGAGATGATTATTTATTTCTCATTAGTGTCATTTTCTTTCTGATTGAAGTACACTCTTTAGATTTCTTGTAGAACAAGTCAGGTATTGATAAAATCCCTCAACTTTTGTTTGTCTGGGAAAGTCCTTATTTCTCCCTCATGTTTGAAGGATATTTTCAGTACCTATACTATTCCAGGGTAAAAGTTTTTCTTCTTCAGCACTTTAAATATGCCATGCCACTGTCTCCTGGCCTGTAAGGTTTCCACTGAAAAGTCTGCTGCCAGACATATTGGAGTTCCATTTTATGTTATGTTTATTTTCTCTTGCTGCTTTTAGAACCCTTTCTTTATGCTTGACCTTTAGGAATTTGATTATTAAATGCCTAAGGTAGTCTTCTTTGGGTTAAATCTGTTTTCTGTTCTATAACCTTCTTGTACTTTGATATTAATATCTTTGTCTACATTTGGGAAGTTCTCTGCTATTCTTCCTTTGAATAAACTTTCTACCCCTATCTCTTTGTCTGCCTCTTTAAGGCTAATAACTCTTAGATTTGCCCCTTTGAGGCTATTTTCTAGATCCTGTAAGCATACTTCATTGTTTTTCATTCTTTTTTCTTTTTTTATCCTCTGACTACGCATTTTCAAATTCAAATATGAATTTCAAGCCTGTCTTCAAGTTCACTGCCTCTTTCTTCTGCTTGATTAATTCTCCTATTGAAGGACCCTGATATATTCTTCAGTATCCCAATTTCATTTTTCAGCTCCAGAATTTCTGCTGGATTCTTGTAAATTATTTCAACCTCTTTATTAAATTTATCTGATAGAATTCTGAATTCCTTCTCCATGTTATCTTGAATTTCTTTGAGTTTCCTCAGTACAGCTATTTTTAATTATCTGTCTGAAAGGTCACATATCTCTGTTTCTCCAGGATTGGTCCCTGGTGCCTTATTTAGTTTATTTGGTGAGGTTATGGTTTTTTGTTTTTATTTATTTATTTTTTTGATGGAGTTTCACCCTGTTGCCCAGGCTGGAGTGCAGTGGTGTGATCTTGGCTCTCCGCCTCCTGGGTTTAAGCAATTCTCTGCCTCAGCCTCCCGAGTAGCTGGGATTACAGGCACCCACCACCACACCCAGCTAATTTTTTTTTGTATTTTTAGTAGAGATGGGGTTTCACCATCTTGGCCAGGCTGATCTTGAACTACTGACCTCGTGATACACCTGCCTCAGCCTCCCAAAGTGCTGGGATTACAGGCATGAGCCACCGTGCCCAGCATTGGTGAGGTTATGTTTTCCAAGATGGTGTTGATGCTAGCAGATGTTCTTTGGTGTCTAAATATTAAAGAGTTATGTATTTATTGTAGTCTTCACTGTTTGAGCTTATTTGTAGCCATCATTCTTGGGAAGGCTTTCCATATATTTTAAAGGACTTGGGTGTTGTGATCTAAGCTCTGTCCTCTTTAGGAGACACCCCAGTAACACTGTGGTTCTTGCAGATTCTTGAAAGTACTGCCTTGCTGGTCTTGGACAAGATCTGAGAGAATTCTCTGGATTGCCAGGCAGAGACTCTTGTTCTTTTCTCGTACTTTCTCCCAAACATACAGTCTCTCTCTCTGTTTTGAGCCACCTAAAACTGGGAGTCGAGTGACACAAGCACCCCTATGGCCACCATCACTGTTACTGCATTGAGTGAGACCTGAAGCCAGCACAACACTGGGTCTCACCCAAGATCTGCTGTAACGACTCCCTGACTACTGCCTATGTTCACTCAAGGCCCTGGGACTACAATGAGCAGGTAAAAAAGCCAGCCAGGCTTGTGCCCTTTTCTTGAGGGCAGCAAGGTCACCCAGGACCCACTGGGTCCATAAGTGTCACCCAGGAGTCATGGACTAGAGTCACAAACTTAGAAGTCTACCTGGTGTCCTATTGTATTGCAGCTGAGCTGGTCCTCAAACCACAAGATGCAGTCCTTTTCACTCTTCCCTCTTCTTTTCAAAATCAGAGCCTAGCCTCTTAGCCACCACCACCCTAGACTGTGAGGAGTACTGCCAGACTACCATAGATGTTCCCTTAAGGCTCAAGGTCTCTTAAGTCAGCTTGTCATGAATGCTGCCTGGCCTGGGACTCACACTTCAGGGCAGTGGGCTCCCCTCTGGCCTAGGCCAAGTCCAGAAATGCCATCTAAGAATCAAGTCCTGGAATCAGGGACCCCAAAAGCCCAATCAGTGCTCTACTCCCCTGTGGCTGTGCCAGTACCTGAAATCAGCAGGTCTCAGAGGCTCATGATGTAGTACTTGGGTATCACTGCTGGTTATTCAGGGGCCAAGGGCTCTTCAGTCAGCAGGTGATGAATGCTGACAGGACTGGGTCCTTTCCTTCAATACAGCAGGTTACCTTCTGGCCCAGGATTTGTCTAGAGATGTCATCTGGGAACTAGGGCCTGGAGTGGGGGCCTCACAACTCTGACTGGTGGCTTACTTACCCTGCTGTGGCTGAGCTGATATCGTAGATGCAAGACAAAGTCTTCCCCACTCTTCCATCTCCTATCCTCAAGTGGAATAAAGGGGTCTTTTATGGAGCCATGAGCTATGCAGCCTTGGATTAAGAGAGGTGTGATGCCAGCAGTCCCTTGACTGCCCCAGGTAGTGTCTCAGTATGTCATGTGCCCTGCCACAGTCCACTGTCTCTGAGCCTAGTTCAGCACTCACTAGGACTTACCCAATATTTGCAGTCCTTATGGCCTGGATTGCCTTTCAAGTTTACCTGGAGATACAGACTGCGGTAGCCCTCGGTCGCAAGGTTTTCAGGCACTCATGTTTGGACCACTGGGATGGGTGATTCCCCTCTGACTAGGGCTGGTTTAAATACTCCTTCCATGAGCAGACACCAGCTGAGTTTTGTCTGGTTTTCCTTTCTGCTCTAACAGGACAGCACTATTTATAAGTTCAATGCCTCACAATTGCTATATTCTCCCTCCCACAATGCCCAGAGATGCTCTCTGCACCATGTTGGCACTGCCAGGGGTGGGGGATGAGTGGCATCAGCGATTTAGGGCTGCTTTTTTCTATCTCTTCAGTGCCTCTTACAGCAATATGAAGTTAAAACCAGGTACTATAAGTGCTCAGCAAATTTTTGGTTCTTATGAGGATGTCTTTCTGTGTAGATAGCTGTTAAATTGGTGTCCTTGTTGGAGGACGATCGGTGGAGCTTTCTATTTTGCCATCTTGCTCTGTCTCCTTTACATATAATCTTTTTAATGTGCTTTGAACTCAGTTTGCAAGTATTTGTTGAGGATTTTTACATCTATGCTCATCAGGGATTTTGTACTGTAATTTTCTTTTCTTAAAGTGTCTTTCTCTGGCTTTGGTATCAGGGTAATGTTGGCCTCATAGAATGAATTTGGAAGTGTTCCCTTCTCTTCAATGTTCTGAAGGAGTTTGAGAAGGATTGGTGTTAATTCTTCTTTAAATACTTAGTAGAATTCACTAGAGAAGCTATCTGGTCCTGGACTTTTGTTTCTTGAGAGGTTTCTGATTGCTGATTCAATAACATTATTTATTCTTGGTCTATTCAGATTCCCTATTTCTTCCTGATTTGGTCTTGGTAAATTGTATGTATCTAGGAATTTATCCATTTATTTTAGGTTATCCAATATGTTGTCATGTAATTGTACATACAGTCTCTTATGATCCTTTTTAATTCTGTGGTATCAGTTTTAATGTCTTTTCTTTCCTTTATGATTTTATTTGACTTTTCTCTCTTTTTTCTTTAGTTAGGCTATCTAAATGTTTTCCCATTTTTTATCTTTAAAAAAAATCAGCTCTTGGATTCAATGATTTTTGTTTCTCCAGTCTCATTTACTTCTGATCTAATCTTTATTATTTCCTTCCTTCTGCTAATTTTGGGCTTAGTTTTTTCTTTTGTTTCTAGTTCATTGAACATTAAGTTGTTCATTTGAGACTTTCTTCTTTTTTAATGTAGGTATTTATTTTTATAAATTTCTGTCTTGGTATTGCTTTTACTGCATCCCGTAAGCTTTGATATGTTGTATTTTCATTTACATTTGTCACAAGCTATTTTATAACTTCCATTTTAATTTTTTCTTTTGCTCATTATGTGTTGTTATATTTCCACATATTTGTGAGTTTTCCAGTTTTCCTTCTCTTGTTGATTTCTAGTTTCATAACATTGTGGCCAGAGAAGATACATGGCATTAATCAATTAATAAATTTTTGTAGCTATATTCTTAATGTTTTTATCTTTTAACTTTTATACTAAAATTAAAATTGATTTACATACCACTATTAGAGTGTTATAGTATCTCTATATTTGTTTATATATTTACCTTTACTATATTTTTCAGTCATTACTTCTGTAAATAAGCTTTCTGACCCTTTCTTTCTTCTGGGATATTCATAATACATATATTGGATTGCTTGTGTCTCATAAGTCTTGTAGGCTTTATTGCTCTTTTTCACTCTTTTTCTGCTCTGACTGGATAATTTCAAATGACCCATTTTATAGTTCACTGATTCTTTTTTCTGCTTGATCAAGTCTTCTGTTGAATCTCTCCACTGAGTTTTTCAATTTGCCTATTGCATTTTCAGTTCCGAATTTCTATTTAATTCTTTTTTAATGGTTTCTATCTCTTGGTTGATATTCTCAATTTTTTCATGTCTTGTTTTCCTCATTACGTTCAGTTGTCTATCTGTGTTCTCTTGTAGCTCACTGACTTTTTAAATACAATTATTTCAAATTGTTTGTCAGGCAATTATTAGATATCCATTTCTTTATGGTCAGTTATTGGAGATTTATTTTGTTCTTTAGTAGTATAATATTTCCTTGATTCTTCATATTCCTGGTACCTTTGCCCTGGTATATGCACATTTGAAGAAGCAACCACCTCTTCCAGTCTTTATGAACTTAAAAAAAAATCAAGTAAAGACCTTCACCAATCAGCCTGGCTAGAGAGTCCGGAAGCCTCTCAAACATTCTCTATGGGTATGCACACTCCACCTTTTCCACTCTATCATTGGGGAGAAGCCTCAAGGATTTTATTGCCTTCTCCAAATGTTGTCATTCCATGAAGGCTGCTGTAAACCTCCGTTCCTGTTCTCTAAGGCAGTGCACTAAAATACCAGGATGTTGGGTTCAACCTCCACTTCTGTCTCTTCCTCCTGAAGAAGATTCTGGGTTGTGTGCCTTTTACCTATCCTGAAGAATTATGCCTGCTGCTGAGAGCCACCCACCCCTTTTCCCTTGGTTAATACACTGGAATGCTGTGCATAAATTCCACTTATCTCCGTTCTTCTTGAAGAAGAAGATTCTGGATTGCGAGCTTCCTGTCTATCCCACAGAGCTGTGCTGACTGCTGAGGCCCTCCTTCCCGTCTTCCTTAAAACAGCACCTAAAATGCCAGAGCATGCAGTTTAAGCTCCCCTTCTCTCCCTCCATCCTAAAGAAGTCTCAGGACTATGCATGTTTTCTCAATCTTGCAAAGCAGGCGGCTGAGAGCTACCCGACCCCCTTTTCCTACAAGAAAACACTGGAATACTTGGAGGCTTGGTGTAAACTCTACTTCTCGCTCTTTCTCCTGAGGGAGAAGTCTCAAGACTTTACACCTTCTCTCAATCTTGCAGAGCCTTTCTGGCCAATGAGACCTTTTCTTTTCTTTTTTAGCTTCCTTTAAGCATTCTTATGCTAGTTGTTTCACCATTGTGAGTGAGTTAAGACAAAAATAGATCTCTTGGCAGCGCCCTAAAAGGCTGGGGATGTTGCACGTGTACTTCACACTTTATTTACCATGGGGATAAATCATGGGCTGAGTGGCTTTCTTGTGACGCTGAGCTGTGCAGGCTTGGAGGATGGCGTGACATAGATAAGTGAAACTGCTCTTCTTTCAAAACAGTTTTACTTGGTTTTGTGCTCATCTGAGATGTTGTAACTTCTTGACTATGGAGTTCTCCTAAAGGTGTCTTGGCCTAGATATCATAGCTTTTTGTTGTTTCCATGGGAAGACAAGGAATGGGACTTCCTAGTCTACCATCTTGCTAATGTCACCAATCAGACAGACGTAGTTTTGAATCCCCGTTCTGCCACAAGCTAATTCTGTAATCTTCAGCAAGTATTGTGCCCTCTCTGAGCTTCACGTCCTCCAATATTAAAATGGTACTCATATTATCTACCTCATAGGGTTTTGTGTTAAGTGCCAAGCACCTACTACCTATTCAATAAACAGTGCCCATATTTGTTTCTTACTATTAGGTGTAGAGGCTTCACTAGTTGGAAGTATAGGGATAGCTGTCCTACAGAAACATGTGGAGAAATGAAGTTCAGGATGTGTCTATTATTCCCTAATTTCTTTTTTCTTGAATAATTCCTATATTGGTAGTTGCATACCAGTCAGCATGGAAATCTCGTGGCTCCAATACTGACAACCCACTTTTGGTATAAATAAGGCACACATAAAAAGATGTGATGGGAAGTAGGCTTAGAGGCAGACTTGGCCTTTAAGATGAGGTAAGTTACATCAGAACTTGGTAGTGTTGGGGGTCTGGGACCAGGCCATGTTGTGTAGTAGATCATAAGAATCCACACAATGCTTCAAATTCAGTTAAGAAATTTAGACAGCAGGAAGACTGCAGAAAGATAGGAATTTGAACCTGCTACAAAGACTGTCCAGTAATTTCTGAGTATGCCAGGAACAGACACTGTTACTCAAGTGTGTGTGCTGTTCGGGTTGGAGTTTATAGATGTTTCAACACATTTCTGAAGAAGGAGAGGAAAACAGGGCTGACAAAGTCTATGAAAGAAGACAAGAGAAAGTAGTCAGGGCAAGGGTCCCAGTGGCCCAAGCCACTACCATCCTCAAACAAGCTATCTAAACCTAAGACTGATTCTGCCCTTGTTTATTGACTACTACAGATGTTAAGACTCTTCAATCCCTGATTATTTCATCTCCTCTTATGAAGTTGTTTCTTATATTAATTTACGAGGAAATCCATGTCATATTCCTTCTGTCTATCCACAAGGGGCAACAGAGAGCAATAAGTATTTAGCTTAGTCTCAACAAACCCAAGCTTTGTGGCTTTGTTAAAAAACATTACATCCCAGTATAAAGACTTCATTCGGGAATTGGTGTTAAGAGGAGGTCAATTGCTTAAAGGAGAAAATAAAGAAATTGAGCACAGGAAGACCTGTTACTTCTAATGGTCTAACCCTCACTCTTGCCAAGCTTTTTTGGTCTGAACTCCTACATATCATGCCTTTGGCTAGAAATAAAAATAAGCCACGTTCATAAAAGGTCGCATCACGCCACTGTCCATCTGCTTTCTGGCATCTGACTTATCACTTTAATGATGATGGATTTAATTTCTTGGTGGCCATATTGTGATATAAACTATTATTTATGACCCTGTACCCCCCATGAAAAATAAATAAGAAAAACACACCATTCATTAATTCAGTTCACATTTGTTCATAATCTATTATAAGTGGGATTCTTTTAGATGACAATGTGGGGTAATTGTTACTGAATTGGCAAAGAATCCAGTATCATTCATAACAAACAAGTGATGGGAGAACTTTTCACTGACTGGCAAAATAGTTGAAGTCATTACATAGAAATCTAACTATATTCTCCCATTTCAGTGTAAAAATAAATGTCATGATTTTAAAAATCTAGGGGATTTAAATTACAAACTAGAGCATGCCACTTAACTGACATAGCATTAATCCTCTTCTTTCATAGACCAGCAAATTGTGTGAGATTCAGCTTCTTGTCAAAGGCATGATCAGCTCATTGACATGTCTATAGCCTCGGTGGATAGGAAAACTTCTTTCTATAACAACCTATGCATCTGATAATCTTTGGATAAAACTTGGAACAGAAAATATTGTGATTATAACAGAAATTGTTAGGAAAAACAAATCATATAGCACAAGTTTCTGAAGAAATTACTAAATTAACTATTACAGGAGTGTTATTAAAACTTTTCCTGCAGAATCCTGGAGCATAGCCATTTTCAATTATATACTGGCTTTATCAGGAGCCTGACCTTCCCTTCATAAACAAAATAATTGGCAAGACTTGGAGATTTATGGAACACCATCAAGGGAGCTAACATTAGCAATATAGGGTGTTTAGAATGAGAAGAGAGGGAGAAATGGGCAAAGAGCTCACTTAAAGAAATAATGGCCCTAAACCTTCAAATCTGGAGAGAGATCTGGACATGCAGTTACATGAAGCTCAAAGGTTTCCAAATCAGGTTCAACCCAAAGAAGTCTTCACCAAGATGTGTTATAATCAAATTATCAAAAATCAAAAACAAAGAGAGAATTTTGAAGGTAGCAAGAGAAAATATGTTTCTCAGACACAAGGAAACCCCATAAGACTATCAACATGTTTCTCAGCAGAAACTTTGCAGGTCAGGAGAAAGTAGGACGGTATATTCAAAGTGCCAAAATAAAATTTTAAAAAACCTTGTAACCAAGAATACTTTACCCAGCAAGGATGTCCTTCAGAGTTAAAGGAGTGATAAAGACTTCTCCAGACAAAGAAAAGGTAAGGGTGTTCATCACCACTCGGCCTGCCTTATTATAAATACTAAAGTGACTTCTTCAAGCTGAAATGAAAGGATGCTAATTAGTAACATGAAAATATATAAAAGTGTAAAATGCACTGGTAAAAATAAATATATAAACAAATAGAAATACTATAATATTGTAATAGTGGTGTATAAATCACTCATAACTCTAGTATAAAGGTTGTTAAAATGTTAAAATAAAATATTAAATAAAATATTAAAAATAACCATAGCTATAATTATTTATTAGTGGATCCACAATATGAAAAGATATAAATCATGATATCAAAAACACATAATTACATACAATTACATCTATATGTAGTAAAAATGTAGTTTTTGTATGTGACTGAAGTTAAGTTGTTATCAGCTTTAAATAGCTTGTTATCACTATATGATGTTTTATATAAAGTGTATGGTAATAAAGCAAAAGCCTATTGTAGATACACAAAAGAGAAAGAGAAAGGAATCAAACCATACTACTACAGAAGATCATCAACTCACAAAGGAAGACAGCAAGAGAGAAAAAAAGAAACAAAAGTTCTACAAGACATTCACAAAAATGATTAACAAAATGGAAATAGCAAGTTCTTCTCTAGCAATAATTACTTTGAATGTAAATGGATTAAATTATCCAATTAAAAGACATAGAGTGGCTGAATGAATAAAAAAACAAGACCCAAATATATATTGTCTACAGGAGACTCACTTAAGCTTTAAGGACACACAGACTGAAAGAGAAGGGATGGAAAAACATATTCTATGCAAATGGTAATCAAAAGAGAGCATGGGTGACTATACTTACATCAGACAAAATAGACTTTAAATCAAAAACTATACAAAAAGATTCAAAAGTTCATTATATAATGATAAAGGAGTAAATTCATGAAGAAGATATGATAACTGTAAATATATATTCACCCAACTTTGGAGCACCTAAATATATAAAGCAAATATTAATAGATCTGATCTGAAGGGGAACATAAGCAGTAATAAAATGATAGTAGAGGACTTCAATACTGTACTTTCAGCAATGGATGGATTATTCAGACAGAAAATCAATAAGGAAACATTGGAATTGAACTACACCTTAGACCAAATGTATCTAACATATACATATAGCAACATTCCATCTAATGGCAGCAGAATACACATTCTTCAAAAGTGCACGTGAGGCCGGGCATAGTGGGCTCACACCTGTAATCCCAGCACTTTGGGAGGCCAAGACAGGTGGATCACCTGAGGTCAGGAGTTCGAGACCAGCCTGACCAATGTGGCGAAACTCTGTCTCTACTAAAAATACAAAAATTAGCTGGGCATGGTTGTAGGCACCTGTAATCCCAGCTACTCGGGAGGCTGAGGTAAGAGAATTGCTTGAACCTGGGAGGTGGAGATTGCAGTGAGCTGAGATTACGGCACTGCACTCCAGCCTGGAAGACAGAGCAATACTCCATAAAAAAAAAAAAAGAAAAAAAAAAAAAAAAAAAAAAAGAAAAAGAAAAAGAAAGAAAGTGCACATGGAATATTCTCCAGAATAGGTCATAATTCAGGCCACAAAACAAGTCTTAACAAATTCAAGAAGACTAAAATCACATCAAGTATCTTTTCCAACCATAATGATTATAACACTACAAATCAATAATAGGAGGAAAACTGGAAAATTCATGAATATGTGGAAATTAAACAACAAGTTCCTGAACAAGCAATGGATCAAAGAAAAAATCAAAGGGGAAGTTAGAAAATATCTTGAGAGAAACAAAAATGAAAAAATTACCAAAGCTTATGAGATGCAGCAAAAACAGTACTAAGAGGAAAATATATAGTGATAAATACCTATATTAAGAACAAAAAAGATCTTGAACAACCTAATTTTATACCTTAAGGAAACATTTAAAAGAAGAATAAAAATATCAAAGTTAGCAGAAGTTTTCAAAGTCTCCTGTTGAGAAATGTCTGCTCATATCCTTTGCCCACTTTTTGATGGGGTTGTTTTTTTTTTTCTTGTAAATTTGTTTGAGTTCTTTGTAGGTTCTGGATATTAGCCCTTTGTCAGATTAGTAGATTGCAAACATTTTCTCCCATTCTGTAGGTTGCCTGTTCACTCTGATGGTAGTTTCTTTTGCTCTGCAGAAGCTCTTTAGTTTAATTAGATCCCATTTGTCAATTTTGGCTTTTGCTGCCGTTGCTTCTGGTGTTTTAGACATGAAGTCCTTGCCCATGCCTGTGTCCTGAATGGTACTACCTAGGTTTTCTTCTAGGGTTTTTATGGTATTAGGTCTAACATTTAAGTCTCTAATCCATCTTGAATTAATTTTCGTATAAGGAGTAAGGAAAGGATCCAGTTTCAGCTTTCTACTTATGGCTAGCCAATTTTCCCAGCACCATTTATTAAATAGGGAATCCTTTCCCCATTTCTTGTTCCTCTCAGGTTTGTCAAAGATCAGATGGCTGTAGATGTGTGGTATTATTTCTGAGGACTCTGTTCTCTGTTTTTGTACCAGTACCATGCTGTTTTGGTTACTGTAGTCTTATAGTATAGTTTGAAGTCAGGTAGCGTGATGCCTCCAGCTTTGTTCTTTTGACTTAGGATTGTCTTGGCAATGCGGGCTAAGAAGACATTCATACAGCCAACAGACACATGAAAAAATGCTCATCATCACTCGCCATCAGAGAAATGCAAATCAAAACCACAATGAGATACCATCTCACACCAGTTAGAATGGCAATCATTAAAAAGTCAGGAAATAATAGGTGCTGGAGAGGATGTGGAGAAATAGGAACACTTTTACACTGTTGGTGGGATTGTAAACTAGTTCAACCATTATGGAAAACAGTATGGCAATTCCTCAAGAATCTAGAACTAGAAGTACCATATGACCCAGCCATCCCATTACTGGGTATATACTCAAAGGATCACAAATCATGCTGCTATAAAGACACATGCACATGTATGTTTATGGCGGCACTATTCACAATAGCAAAGACTTGGAATCAACCCAAAAGTCCATCAGTGACAGACTGGATTAAGAAAATGTGGCACATTTACACCATAGAATACTATGCAGCCATAAAAAAGGATGAGTTTGTGTCCTTTGTAGGGACATGGATGCAGCTGGAAACCATCATTCTTAGCAAACTTTCACAAGAACAGAAAACCAAACACCACATGTTCTCACTCATAGGTAGGTACTGAACAATGAGATCACTTGGACTCGGGAAGGGGAATATCACACACCAGGGCCTATCATGGGGGGGGAGGGATTGCACTGGGAGTTATACCTGACGTAAATGATGAGTTGATGGGTGCTGACGAGTTGATGGGTGCAGCACACCAACATGGCACAAGTATACATATGTAACAAACCTGCACGTTATGCACATGTACCCTAGAACTTAAAGTATAAAAAAAAAAAAAAAAAAAAAGTCTCCTGTTATGTTAACTGTACCTGATCCATGCATGTGCAGGTCAAGGTTATGCCTAGAAGTTCATAAATACTTTACTTGTCTCTTCTTCAAGCACTTTCCACTCCATGATCTCCCTGACACATTCTGGATTTCTGTGATGACCATTTTGGTCCTCCCAGCCAGAAACTGCCTAGCTTGACAATGGTGCATGGAAAAATCCATGGTGAAAGAATAGAATTTCGAGGGGCGGAGCAAGATGGCCGAATAGGAACAGCTCCAGTCTCCAACTCCCAGCGCGAGCGACACAGAAGACCGGTGATTTCTGCATTTTCAACTGAGGTACTGGGGTCATCTCACTAGGGAGTGCCGGACAATCGGTGCTGGTCAGCTGCTGCGGCCTGACCAGCGAGAGCTGAAGCAGGGCGAGGCATCGCCTCACCTGGAAGCGCAAGGGGGAAGGGGATCCGTTTTCCTAGCCAGGGGAACTGAGACACACAACACCTGGAAAATTGGGTAACTCCCACCCCAATACTGCGCTGTAAGCATACAGGCACACCAGGAGAACATATCCCACACCTGGCCGGGAGGGTCCCACACCCACGAAGCCTCCCTCACTGCTAACACAGCAGTCTGCCGCGATCTATCCCCAAGGCAGCAGCGAGGCTGGGGGAGGGGCGCCCGCCATTGCTGAGGCTTAAGTAGGTAAACAAAGCCGCTGGGAAGCTCGAACTGGGTGGAGCTCACAGCAGCTCAAGGAAGCCTGCCTGTCTCTGTAGTCTCCACCTCTGGGGACAGCGCACAGCTGAAGACCAACAGGGGAAGTAGCGGGAGCCGGTGCAGACGCGAACGACTCTGTCTGACAGCTTTGGGGAGAGCCGTGGATCTCCCAACTCGGAGGTTGAGATCTGAGAACGGACAGACTGCCTGCTCAGGTATGTCCCTGACCCCTGAGTAGCCTAGCTGGGAGAAATCCCCCACTAGGGGCAGTCTGACACCCCACACCTCACAGGGTGGAGTACACCCCTGAGAAGAAACTTCCAAAGGAAGAATCAGACAGGTACACTCGCTGTTCAGCAATATTCTATCTTCGGCAACCTCTGCTGCTGATACCCAGGCAAACAGGGTCTGGAGTGGACCTCAAGCAATCTCCAACAGACCAACAGACAGTCCTTCTGACTGTCAGAAGGAAAACTATCAAACAGGAAGGACACCTATACCAAAACCCCATCAGTACGTCACCACCATCAAAGACCAGAGACAGATAAAACCACAAAGATGGGGAAGAAGCAGGGCAGAAAAGCTGGAAATTCAAAAAATAAGAGCGCATCTCCCCCTGCAAAGGAGCACAGCCCATCACCAGCAAAGGATCAAAGCTGGTCAGAGAATGACTTGGACGAGAGGAGAGAAGAAGGCTTCAGTCCATCAAACTTATCAGAGCTAAAGGAGGAATTACGTACCCAGCGCAAAGAAACTAAAAATCTTGAAAAAAGAGTGGAAGAATTGACAGCTAGACTAATTAATGCAGAGAAGATCATAAACGAAATGACAGAGATGAAAACCATGACACGAGAAATACGTGACAAATGCACAAGCTTCAGTAACCGACTCGATCAACTGGAAGAAAGAGTATCAGCGATTGAAGATCAAATGAATGAAATGAAGCGAGAAGAGAAACCAAAAGAAAAAAGAAGAAAAAGAAATGAGCAAAGCCTGCAAGAAGTATGGGATTACGTAAAAAGACCAAATCTACGTCTGATTGGGGTGCCTGAAAGTGAGGGGGAAAATGGAACCAAGTTGGAAAACACTCTTCAGGATATCATCCAGGAGAACTTCCCCAACCTAGTAGGGCAGGCCAACATTCAAATTCAGGAAATACAGAGAACGCCACAAAGATACTCCTCCAGAAGAGCAACTCCAAGACACATAATTGCCAGATTCACCAAAGTTGAAATGAAGGAAAAAATCTTAAGGGCAGCCAGAGAGAAAGGTCGGGTTACCCACAAAGGGAAGCCCATCAGACTAACAGCAGATCTCTCGGCAGAAACTCTACAAGCCAGAAGAGAGTGGGGGCCAATATTCAACGTTCTTAAAGAAAAGAATTTTCAACCCAGAATTTCATATCCAGCCAAACTAAGTTTCATAAGTGAAGGAGAAATAAAATCCTTTACAGATAAGCAAATGCTTAGAGATTTTGTCACCACCAGGCCTGCCTTACAAGAGACCCTGAAGGAAGCCCTAAACATGGAAAGGAACAACCGGTACCAGCCATCGCAAAAACATGCCAAAATGTAAAGACCATCGAGGCTAGGAAGAAACTGCATCGACTAACGAGCAAAATAACCAGTTAATATCATAATGGCAGGATCAAGTTCACACATAACAATATTAACCTTAAATGTTAATGGACTAAATGCTCCAATTAAAAGACACAGACTGGCAAACTGGATAAAGAGTCAAGACCCATCAGTCTGCTGTATTCAGGAGACCCATCTCACATGCAGAGACATACATAGTCTCAAAATAAAGGGATGGAGGAAGATCTACCAAGCAAATGGAGAACAAAAAAAAGCAGGGGTTGCAATCCTTGTCTCTGATAAAACAGACTTTAAATCATCAAAGATCGAAAGAGACAAAGAAGGCCATTACATAATGGTAAAGGGATCAATTCAACAGGAAGAGCTAACTCTCCTAAATATATATGCACCCAATACAGGAGCACCCAGATTCATAAAGCAAGTCCTTAGAGACTTACAAAGAGACTTAGACTCCCATACAATAATAATGGGAGACTTCAACACTCCACTGTCAACATTAGACAGATCAACGAGACAGAAAGTTAACAAGGATATCCAGGAATTGAACTCATCTCTGCACCAAGCGGACCTAATAGACATCTATAGAACTCTCCACCCCAAATCAACAGAATATACATTCTTCTCAGCACCACATCGCACTTATTCCAAAATTGACCACATAATTGGAAGTAAAGCACTCCTCAGCAAATGTAAAAGAACAGAAATTATAACAAACTGTCTCTCAGACCACAGTGCAATCAAACTAGAACTCAGGACTAAGAAACTCAATCAAAACCGCTCAACTACATGGAAACTGAACAACCTGCTCCTGAATGACTACTGGGTACATAACGAAATGAAAGCGGAAATAAAGATGTTCTTTGAAACCAATGAGAACAAAGATACAACATACCAGAATCTCTGGGACACATTTAAAGCAGTGTGTAGAGGGAAATTTATAGCACTAAATGCCCACAAGAGAAAGCAGGAAAGATCTAAAATTGACACTCTAACATCACAATTAAAAGAACTAGAGAGGCAAGAGCAAACACATTCAAAAGCTAGCAGAAGGCAAGAAATAACTAAGATCAGAGCAGAACTGAAGGAGATAGAGACACAAAAAACCCTCCAAAAAATCAATGAATCCAGGAGTTGGTTTTTTGAAAAGATCAACAAAATTGACAGACCGCTAGCAAGGCTAATAAAGAAGAAAAGAGAGAGGAATCAAATAGATGCAATAAAAAATGATAAAGGGGATATCACCACTGACCCCACAGAAATACAAACTACCATCAGAGAATACTATAAACGCCTCTACGCAAATCAACTAGAAAATCTAGAAGAAATGGATAATTTCCTGGACACTTACACTCTCCCAAGGCTAAACCAGGAAGAAGTTGAATCCCTGAATAGACCAATAGCAGGCTCTGAAATTGAGGCAACAATTAATAGCCTACCCACCAAAAAAAGTCCAGGACCAGATGGATTCACAGCTGAATTCTACCAGAGGTACAAGGAGGAGCTGGTACCATTCCTTCTGAAACTATTCCAATCAATAGAAAAAGAGGGAATCCTCCCTAACTCATTTTATGAGGCCAACATCATCCTGATACCAAAGCCTGGCAGAGACACAACAAAAAAAGAGAATTTTAGACCAATATCCCTGATGAACATTGATGCAAAAATTCTCAATAAAATACTGGCAAACCGGATTCAGCAGCACATCAAAAAGCTTATCCACCATGATCAAGTGGGCTTCATCCCTGGGATGCAAGGCTGGTTCAACATTCGCAAATCAATAAACGTAATCCAGCATATAAACAGAACCAAAGACAAGAACCACATGATTATCTCAATAGATGCAGAAAAGGCTTTTGACAAAATTCAACAGCCCTTCATGCTAAAAACGCTCAATAAATTCGGTATTGATGGAACGTACCTCAAAATAATAAGAGCTATTTATGACAAACCCACAGCTAATATCATACTGAATGGGCAAAAACTGGAAAAATTCCCTTTGAAAACTGGCACAAGACAGGGATGCCCTCTCTCACCACTCCTATTCAACATAGTGTTGGAAGTTCTGGCTAGGGCAATCAGGCAAGAGAAAGAAATAAAGGGTATCCAGTTAGGAAAAGAAGAAGTCAAATTGTCCCTGTTTGCAGATGACATGATTGTATATTTAGAAAACCCCATTGTCTCAGCCCAAAATCTCCTTAAGCTGATAAGCAACTTCAGCAAAGTCTCAGGATACAAAATTAATGTGCAAAAATGACAAGCATTCTTATACACCAGTAACAGACAAGCAGAGAGCCAAATCAGGAATGAACTTCCATTCACAATTGCTTCAAAGAGAATAAAATACCTAGGAATCCAGCTTACAAGGGATGTAAAGGACCTCTTCAAGGAGAACTACAAACCACTGCTCAGTGAAATAAAAGAGGACACTAACAAATGGAAGAACATACCATGCTCATGGATAGGAAGAATCAATATCGTGAAAATGGCCATACTCCCCAAGGTTATTTATAGATTCAATGCCATCCCCATCAAGCTACCAATGAGTTTCTTCACAGAATTGGAAAAAACTGCTTTAAAGTTCATATGGAACCAAAAAAGAGCCCGCATTGCCAAGACAATCCTAAGTCAAAAGGACAAAGCTGGAGGCGTCACGCTACCTGACTTCAAACTATACTACAAGGCTACAGTAACCAAAACAGCATGGTACTGGTACCAAAACAGAGATATAGACCAATGGAACAGAACAGAGTCCTCAGAAATAATACCGCACATCTACAGCCATCTGATCTTTGACAAACCTGAGAGAAACAAGAAATGGGGAAAGGATTCCCTATTTAATAAATGGTGCTGGGAAAATTGGCTAGCCATAAGTAGAAAGCTGAAACTGGATCCTTTCCTTACCCCTTATACGAAGATTAATTCAAGATGGATTAGAGACTTAAATGTTAGACCTAATACCATAAAAACCCTAGAAGAAAATCTAGGTAGTACCATTCAGGACATAGGCATGGGCAAGGACTTCATGTCTAAAACACCAAAAGCAACGGCAGCAAAAGCCAAAATTGACAAATGGGATCTCATTAAACTAAAGAGCTTCTGCACAGCAAAAGAAACTACCATCAGAGTGAACAGGCAACCTACAGAATGGGAGAAAATTTTTGCAACCTACTCATCTGACAAAGGGCTAATATCCAGAATCTACAAAGAACTCAAACAAATATACAAGAAAAAAACAAACAACCCCATCGAAAAGTGGGCAAAGGATATGAACAGACATTTCTCAAAAGAAGATATTCATACAGCCAACAGACACATGAAAAAATGCTCATCATCACTCGCCATCAGAGAAATGCAAATCAAAACCACAATGAGATACCATCTCACACCAGTTAGAATGGCAATCATTAAGAAGTCAGGAAACAACAGGTGTTGGAGAGGATGTGGAGAAATAGGAACACTTTTACACTGTTGGTGGGATTGTAAACTAGTTCAACCATTATGGAAAACAGTATGGCAATTCCTCAAGGATCTAGAACTAGATGTACCATATGACCCAGCCATCCCACTACTGGGTATATACCCAAAGGATTATAAATTATTCTACTACAAAGACACATGTACACGTATGTTTATTGCGGCACTATTCACAATAGCAAAGACTTGGAATCAACCCAAATGTCCATCTGTGACAGACTGGATTAAGAAAATGTGGCACATATATACCATGGAATACTATGCAGCCATAAAAAAGGATGAGTTTGCGTCCTTTGTAGGGACATGGATGCAGCTGGAAACCATCATTCTTAGCAAACTATCACAAGAAGAGAAAACCAAACACCGCATGTTCTCACTCATAGGTGGGAACTGAACAATGAGATCACTTGGACTCGGGAAGGGGAACATCACGCACTGGGGCCTATCATGGGGAGGGGGGAGGGGGGAGGAGGGAGGGATTGCATTGGGGAGTTATACATGATATAAATGATGAATTGATGGGTGCTGACGAGTTGATGGGTGCAGCACACCAGCATGGCATAAGTATACATATGTAACAAACCTGCACGTTATGCACATGTACCCTAGAACTTAAAGTATAATAAAAAAAAAAAAAAAAGAATAGAATTTCTATAAATGTACTTAGACAACTGGATGTTCACATGCAAAAAAAAAAAAAAAAAAAAAAAAAGAAGAAGAATTTGTATCCCTACCTAACATGATACACAGAATATGTCAAATAGATCAAAAAGCTAAATGTAAGATCTATAACTGTAAAAATCTTAGAATATAGGCCAATATCTTTATGACATTAGATTAGGCAATAGTTTCTTAGATATGATGCCAAGAGCATAAGCAACAAAAATATATCAAAGAATACCTACAATAAAGTGAAGAGACAGCCCACTGAATAGCAGAAAAAGTTTCAAACCATATATCTGATATGTGACTTGTATCCAGAATAGATACAGAATTATTACATATTTATAACATAAAGACAAATAACTCAATTTAAAAATTGGATAAGGAACTACCACACAGATGGTTGATAAGGAAATATAAGACTTGAACAAAACTATAGACCAATTGTACCTAACAGATATGCATAGAACACTCTATCCAACAACTGCAGGTTGCGCATTTTTCTCAAGTGCCCATGAATATTCTCCAGGATGGAACACATGTCAGGCCACAAAACAAGTCTTAATAAATTTAAAAAGAGTGAAATTATATAAAATGTCTTTTCTGTTCACAATGAAATGAAATCGGACATTATTATGCCAAATTAAAACTGTAAACATCACAAATATAAGAATTTAAACAGCACACTCATAAACACCCAACTGATCAAAAAATAAATGATAGGGGAAACTGGAAAATATTTTGAGACTAGTAGTAGTAGACTACAAAAATAGTGATTAAATAAAAGATAGTAAAATACAGAATAGAAAAATAATAGAAAACTCAACAAAATTAAGTTTGTTTTTTTGAAAGATCAACAAAATTGAAAAATCTTTGGGTACATTGACTAAGAAGAAAAGAGAGACTCAAATAACTAAAATCAGAAATGAAAAAGTGGACATTACTACTCACTTTATAATAATAAAAAGGATTATAAGCATGTACTCAGAACACTTGTACATTCACAAATTGGATAACCTATATAAAACTGAAAAATTCCTGGAAACACACAGCCCACTGATAGGGTTTGGATACTTGTGCCCCCCAAATCTCGTGTTGAAATATGATTCAGTGTTGGAAGTGGGGCCTGGTAGGAGAGGTTTGGGCCATGGGGGTGAATTCCTCACGAATGGTTTGGTGCTCTCCCCATGGTAAAGAGTGAGTTCACACTCTATTGGTTTACATGAAAGTTGGTTGTTTAAAAAGAGCCTGGAAACTCCCCTCTCTCTCTCTTCCTCTCTCACCGTGTGATGTTCCTGCTCCTTCTTTGCCTTCTACCATGATTGTAAGCTTTCTGAGGCCCTCACCAGGAGCCAAGCAGATGTTGGCGCCATGTTTGCACAGCTTGCAGAACCATGAATCAGAAGAAGAAACATCTTTTCTTTATAAATTACCCAGTCTCAGGTATTCCTTTATAGTAACTCAAATGGACTAACACAGTCACAAAGACTGAATCATAAATAAATAGAAAATCTTTATATGCTTATAACTAGTAAGGAGATTGAATCAGTAATAAGCCACCCCCCACCTTCCACCACCACCAGAAAAAGGAAAACCCAGGATGAGTTGGCTTTACTGGTGAATTCAACCAAATATTTAAAGAAGCATTAACACAAATCCTTCTCAAACTCTTTCCCACAATTGAAGAGGGAACATTTTCTTTTTTTTAATTTTTATTTTTTATCATACTTTAACTTCTTTTTTTTTTTTTTAATACTTTAAGTTCTAGGGTACATGTACACAACGTGCAGGTTTGTTACATATATATACTTGTGCCACGTTGGTGTGCTGCACCCATCAACTCGTCAGCACCCATCAACTCATCATTTACATCAGGTATAACTCCCAATGCCATCCCTCCCCACTCCCCCTTCCCCATAATAGGCCCCAGTGTGTGATGTTCCCCTTCCAGAGTCCGAGTGATCTCATTGTTCAATTCCCACCTATGAGTGAGAACATGCGGTGTTTGGTTTTCTGTTCTTGTGATAGTTTGCTAAGAATGATGGTTTCCAGCTGCATCCATGCCCCTACAAAGGACACAAACTCATCCTTTTTTATGACTGCATAGTATTCCATGGTGTATATGTGCCACATTTTCTTAATCCAGTCTGTCACTGATGGACATTTGGGTTGATTCCAAGTCTTTGCTATTGTGAATAGTGCCGCAATAAACATACATGTGCGTGTGTCTTTATAGCAGCATGATTTATGATCCTTTGGGTATATACCCAGTAATGGGATGGCTGGGTCATATGGTACTTCTAGTTCTAGATCCTTGAGGAATCGCCATACTGTTTTCCATAATGGTTGAACTAGTTTACAATCCCACCAACAGTGTAAAAGTGTTCCTATTTCTCCACATCCTCTCCAGCACCTATTGTTTCCTGACTTTTTAATGATTGCCATTCTAACTGGTATCATACTTTAAGTTCTAGGGTACATGTGCACAACGTGCAGGTTTGTTACATATGTATACGTGGGCCATGTTGGTGTGCTGCACCCTTTAACTCGTCATTTACATTAGGTATATCTCCTAATGCTATCCCTCCCCCCTTCCCCTACCCCACAACAGTTCCCGGTGTGTGATGTTCCCCTTCCTGTGTCCAAACGTTCTCATTGTTCAATTCCCACCTATGAGTGAGAACATGTGGTGTTCGGTTGTCTGTTCTTGTGATAGTTTGCTGAGAATGATGGTTTCCAGTTACATCCACGTCCCTACAAAGGACATGAAATCATCATTTTTTATGGCTGCATAGTATTCCATGGTGTATATGTGCCACATTTTCTTAATCCAGTCTATCATTGATGGACATTTGGGTTGGTTCCAAGTCTTTGCTATTGTGAATAGTGCTGCAATAAACATATGTGTGCTTGTGTCTTTATAGCAGCATGATTTATAATCCTTTGGGTATATACCCAGTAATGGGATGGCTGGGTCAAATTTCTAGTTCTAGATCCTTGAGGAATCGCCACACTGTCTTCCACAATGGTTGAACTAGTTTACAGTCCCACCAGCAGTGTAAAAGTGTTCCTATTTCTCCACATCCTCTCCAGCACCTGTTGTTTCCTGACTTTTTAATGATTGCCATCCTAACTGGTGTGAGATGGTATCTCATTGTGGTTTTAAAAGATTTGCATTTCTCTGATGGCCAGTGATGATGACTATTTTTTCATGTGTCTGTTGGCTACATGTCTTCTTTTGAGAAGTGTCTGTTCATATCCTTTGACCACTTTTTGATGGGGTTTTTTCTTGTAAATTTGTTTGAGTTCTTTGTAGGTTCTGGATATTAGCCCTTTGTCAGATGAGTAGATTGCAAACATTTTCTCCCATTCTGTAGGTTGCCTGTTCACTCTGATGGTAGTTTCTTTTGCTGTGCAGAAGCTCTTTAGTTTAATTACATCCCATTTATCAATTTCGGCTTTTGGTACCATTGCTTTTGGTGTTTTAGACATGAAGTCCTTGCCCATGCCTATGTCCTGAATGATATTGCCTAGGTTTTCTTCTAGGGTTTTGATGGTTTTAGGTCTAACATTTAAGTCTCTAATCCATCTTGAATTAATTTTTGTATAAGGTGTAAGGAAGGGACCCAGTTTCAGCTTTCTATATATGGCTAGACAGTTTTCCCAGCACCATTTATTAAATAGGGAATCCTTTCCCCATTTCTTGTTTTTGTCAGGTTTGTCAAAGATCAGATGGTTGTAGATGTATGGTATTATTTCTGAGGACTCTGTTCTGTTCCATTGGTCTATATCTCTGTTTTTGTACCAGTACCATGCTGTTTTGGTTACTGTAGCCTTGTAGTATAGTTTGAAGTCAGATAGTTTGATGCCTCCAGCTTTGCTCTTTTGGCTTAGGATTGTCTTGGCAATGTGGGCTCTTCTGTGGTTCCATATGAACTTTAAAGCCGTTTTTTCCAATTCTGTGAAGAAAGTCATTTGTAGCTTGATGGGGATGGCACTGAATCTATAAATTACCTTGGGCAGTATGGCCATTTTCATGAGATTGATTCTTCCTATCCATGAGCGTGTAATGTTCTTCCATTTGTTTGTGTCCTCTTTTATTTCCTTGAGCAGTGGTTTGTAGTTCTCCTTGAAGAGGTCCTTTACATCCCTTGTAAGTTGGATTCCTAGGTATTTTATTCTCTTTGAAGCAATTGTGAATGGGAATTCACTCATGATTTGGCTCTCTGTTTGTCTGTTATTGGTGTATAAGAATGCTTGTGATTTTTGCACATGGATTTTGTATCCTGAGACTTTGCTGAAGTTGCTTATCAGATTAAGGAGATTTTGGGCTGAGACGATGGGGTTTTCTAAATATACAATCATGTCATCTGCAAACAGGGACAATTTGACTTCCTCTTTTCCTAATTGCATACCCTTTATTTCTTTTGCCTGCCTGATTGCCCTGGCCAGAACTTCCAACACTCTGTTGAATAGGAGTGGTGAGAGGGGGCATCCCTGTCTTGTGCCAGTTTTCAAAGGGGATGCTTCCAGTTTTTGCCCATTCAGTATGATATTGGCTGTGGGTTTGTCATAAATAGCTCTTATAATTTTGAGATACGTTCCATCAATATCAAGTTGAGAGATTTTAGCATGAAGGGCTGTTGAATTTTGTCAAAAGCCTTTTTCTGCATCTATTGAGATAATCATGTGTCTTTGGTTCTGTTTATATGCTGGATTACATTTATTGATTTGTGTATGTTGAACCAGCCTTGCATCCCAGGGATGAAGCCCACTTGATCATGGTGGATAAGCTTTTTGATGTGCTGCTGGATTCGATTTGCCAGTATTTTATTGAGGATTTTTGCATTGATGTTCATCAGGGATATTGGTCTAAAATTCTCTCTTTTTGTTGTGTCTCTGCCAGGCTTTGGTATCAGGATGATGTTGGCCTCGTACAATGAGTTAGGGAGGATTTAGGAGGGAACATTTTCAAAGTCATTCTATGAGGCTAGCATTACCCTAATACCAAAGCCAGAGAATGATACTACAAGAGAAGAAAAACCACAGAAAAATATCCACAATGAATATTGATGCAAGAATCTGCAACAAAATGCTATCAAACATTATTCAACAGCACACTAAAAGGATCATACACCATGACCAAGTGGGATTTATCCCTGGGATGCAAGAGTGGGTCAATATATGCAAATCAATAAATGCAATAACCACATTACTAGAATGAAAGATAAAAATCACATAATCACTTTGATAGGTACAGAAAAAACATTTAACAATATTTAACACCCTTTCATGGTTAAAAACCCTCAGCAAACTAGAAATAGAAGAAAATTGTCATGGGATCCTTGGGGTGTCACTTTTCCAGCCAGAAGCCTCTGTGGCTGGTAGCACCTTTGCCTGAGTTTTGCTCAGGCCCTCTGGGTTCATTCCACCCACTCGGCCTGGCAGGCTGTGCTCAGCTTGTGCTATCAGCCCAGATCCTGTGCCTGCCAAGGGTGAGCCAGGCATGGAGTGGTGAGGGGTGTGTGAATGAGCAAGCATAGGGTCTGGCTACTGTGCACAGCCAGGCACACCAGCTGCTGTGGTGGGGCAGGCAGCTCCAGGCCCTGGCACAGGCGCTGGATCCCTGCTGCAGTTGGATCAGGTGTACCACAAGCAGCTTCCACTGCGGGCACTGGGAAACATGGTGGCACCAGGAACCACAGAGCCCCAAAGGGGGTATCATAGCCCTGGCTTTGGGAGTTTCTAAGTCTGGGCTTCCCGAAGGGCTGCACGTCTTCTTTTCTTCTCTCTTCTCTCCTTCTCTCTTCTCTCCTTCTCATCACCTGCAATGTGATGGACAAGGGGCGTGTTTCAGCCCTGTTTATATTACAGCTTTGTTACTCCCATCATTTGGCAGGTCTCAAGTTCTTGTCCCACATCCAGGAAGAATGAGGTACATGGACATCTGGAAGGTGAGCAAGGTGAAGTCGTGCTTTATTGAGCAACAGTACAGCTCTCAGGAGACCTAAAGTGGGTAGCTCTTTTCTCCAGGCAGGTCCTCCTGATGAGTGCAACTCTCAGCAGAGAGGAGACCCAGAGTGGGTAGCACCTACCTGCAGGCAGGTTGTCCCCATTGTCTTCCTGAGTCTGGCTGAGTCTGGAGTTTTCATGGGTTTCAGAGGGGAGGAAGTGTGTGCTGACTGGTACATGAGTAGCCATGGGTGGGCCGAGAAAAAGCATCATAAATTCTCATTCTGGTCTGTGGAACTGGCAGCCCAGACCCCAGGCTTCAGGTCATCCCTGGCCTGAAGGTGGGGTTTCACCAGAGACCTGCCCCTTTCTGCCCAGGAGCCTGTCTGCCTCCTGCTGCTGTTCAGGGTGCCCAGGCTGTGTGTGCCAAGGGGTGCCTGCAGTCCTGCACTGAGCCCCCTTCAGCCCCCCTCTACCTCCTTCCCATGCTTGTTGGCATCCGAAGTCCAGAGGGGGCTGAGGTGGCAGGGCACTGGTGTGTCAGTGCTGCTCTGAGCACGTGCACACCTGGCTGGGTTGTGACAATGCCCAGGTTCAGCCACAACTTTGTTCCAAACTTGGAGTGGTTGCTGTGAGTGGGGATAGGCTAAGCAGTGGGAGCAGGCACTTTTGAGCCTGTGGGGGCAGGGGAGCTCCCTGGGCCCCTGAGAGCACAGGGATGCCCAGGTCTGCAGCTGCAGCTGGGCTCCCAGCAGCTCCATGGAGTGCACAGCCCCAGCCATGCACCCCCCACTGCAGCTGGCGTCTTTGCAGCAGCTGCTCCAGACAGGACACTACTGCCATCAAAAGTACCTCAACATAATGAAGGCCATAATGAAAAGTCCACATCTAACACCACGCTCAATGGCAAAAGACTGAAAGCTTTTACTCTTTCAGGAAGAAGACAAAGATGCCCCATTCATTATTTCTATTCTATATACAGTATATTATATATAGTATTGGAAGTTCTAGCCAGGGCAATAAGGCCATAAGAAAGGCATTCAAATAGGAAAGGTAGAAGTAACATTATTTATGTTCACAGATGGCATGATCTTCTATGTAGAAATCCCAAAAGATTCCACAAAAAAACCTGTTATAACTAACAAAAAATTCAGTAAATTTACAGGATACAAGAGAAATATATAAAAATCAGTTGCATTTATATACACTAACAATGAACCATGTGGGTGGGAAATTGAGAAAACAATTCCATTTACAGTAGCATCAAAAATAATGAAATACTGAGGGAAAAAAATTTGACTAACAAGGCGAAAGACTTGTGCACTGTGCACTGAAAACTAAAAAACATTGCTGAAGGAAATTAAAGACACTAATTAATAGAAACATACCCCATGTTTCTAGATGACTTAAACATTGTTAAAATGTTAATACTATCCAAAAGGATCTCCTGATTCAGTGTAATCCCTGTAGAAATTCCAATGCTTTTTTGTTTTTTTAGAAACAGAAAAATCCATCTTACATTTTGTATGAAATCTCAAGGGACTTCAAGCATCCAAAACAACCTTGAAAAGGAAGAACAAAGTTGGAGGCCTCACACTTCCTGATTTCAAAACTTACCACAAAACTATAGTAATCAAAACAGTGTGACACTGGCATAAAGATAGACATATAGACCAATATAATAGAATAGAGGGCCCAGAAATACATCCTTCCTATATGGTTAAATGATTTTTGACGGGGTGCCAAGGATTGCCTTTGCAACAAATTGTGTAGGGAAAATTGGATATCCACATGCAAAAGAATGAAGTAGGAGTCTCACATATTAGGGCTCTACAGAGAAACAGAACCAGGGGAATGAATATCTATATATCTATCTACATAGATAGATATGTGTGTGTGTGTGCGTGCATGTATGCACGTGTGTGTGTGTTAGCGCATGTGATATGTGATTATGAAGGCTGAGAAGTCCCATGATCTATCATCTGTAAGCTGGAGATTCAGGAAGGCCTGTGGTGTAGTTCAAATGCCTGAGAGCCAGAGAACTGATGGTATGAATTCCAGTCCGAGTCTGAAAGCCTCCTGAGGATTGAGAGCACTGAGGGCAGGAGGAGATTTATGTTAAAGCTCAAGTAGTCAAGGGGAGAATGAATTTAATCTTCCTCTA